>NW_026127092.1:0-102926 GCF_943737965.1 Phodopus roborovskii
AGGGGGAACCGAGGGAGGGCCACCGAGAAGACAGGAGGAGTTCCATGGATGGCAGACATCTGGCCACAATGGCTACCTGGCCAGGGAAGAGAGCCTGACTGCTGACTACAGGCCAGAGAGGCCCTGGGCAAGAGTGCAGCACCCCGGGAAGTGAGCTTGGGTGCTGCTCTGGAGGCTCAGGCAAGAACCAGGTGGTCCCTGGGTGGCCTCTGTGCACAAGGGTGTGTGGGCTGGCGATCTGGACTGGTCCCCAGGACAATGGCAAGCCAGATGCAGGCCAGGAGGCCAGAATGCCAGGCAGCCAGTTGCCTGATCGCTCAGACATGGCGGCCTCCAGGAGCGCACTGGGGAGGCGAGCAAGGGGAGGCGGCGCTGACTTCCTGGAGACAGCCAACTTGACCCCTTGGCGCCTGGCGTGGGCGACCAGGGCCATGCATCTTCCGACCTATCTCCTGAGCCAGGGGGCCCCCAGCCCGAGGCCCGTGGGGCCGGCCGGGGGCCTGCTCCCTAAGGCTGCCAGGGCAGCGACCATGTCCGGAGAAGGCCGGGGGGACCTGCTGGCGGGATCCAGAAAGCATTTCGCTTGATGGCAGTAGAGCACCGCCAATGCCAGCCCGCCATGGGCCAGGCATGCCACTCCCTCCCGCCCTTTCCGAGGCAAAAAAAACGCCAAGCAGCTCCCACAGGCTGCTAGAGCTGCAAGATAGCTGCCAGACAAGCAAGGGAGGCCAGGACTGGCCAGGGGATGAGCTCCCCTTCTCCCCCTGCAAGGGATGGACCCCGATCGTGTGGGCTGGCGGCGCAGCCTGCCTGCCTGCAGACCCCTCAACGCCCAATGTGGGGGTGTGGGTGGGGGTGGCGGTGCGGTGGCTAGCCGGCTGGCCTGCAAGCCTGCAGTGACCCTAAGGGAACTCTACTGCTGAGGAAGGCCAATGTGGGCAACAGGGGTGAAGTGAAGCATGGGGACCAAAGCTACGTGCATTGCCCTGGGGGACCCCAGTGCGGGTGGCTGAGTGCCGCCCCTATCTACCAAGCCACAGTATTCTGAAAGGTGCCCTCACCTCCCTCTTCCCTTCCCTTACCCACACTCCCCAACAGGCAGGCCCTCAACGATCCTGCAGCTATCTACTGGCCCTGCCCCCAGGTGACCATCCCACCTGCCAGGCCGACCTTGGGTCTGCTGGCACCAAGCACCTTGGGCAAAACCAAGGTTCCGGGTCAAGGCTACCCGGCCAAACCCGGGCTGGTGGGTCATCCGGGTAGCCATGATCGCCCACGTCGGGACACACCACACAGGAAGGCAGATGGACTTATCACATACAAGTGAGTGGCACCAACCCCAATGGGGGCCTGGGCCCAGCACTAGCTTCTCACCTGGCAGAAGGCAGCTCCCGGGATGTTGCCAGGGGTAGAACAGGGAGCCCTGTGCCCTTGTGCCGCGACCCAATCTCCTGGGACAAGGGTCCCATAGG
Source organism: Phodopus roborovskii (assembly GCF_943737965.1). Classification (NCBI taxonomy): domain Eukaryota; kingdom Metazoa; phylum Chordata; class Mammalia; order Rodentia; family Cricetidae; genus Phodopus; species Phodopus roborovskii. The sequence goes on from NW_026127092.1 coordinate 1,473, forward strand.
TCTGATGTTCCCACGAAAGGAGGATGAATGGCCACGGGGAAACCTTGGTCCTCGGCTCCTCGTGCCCACCGGCCGCCGCCTTCTGGCTTCAGTTGGATGCCACCGAGGGTCCGGGGACATCCACGATCTCCCTCCCGGAGACAGGCCGCCCAGGACCCTGGCGCGGGGGAATAGGACACATCAAAAGCGGGCAACATTCCATCAATCCCACGTTCCCCGGTGCCCTAAGAGGCCCCTGGACCCCTGCCCCACCTAACCATCTCCTGGGCATCCATCCCCAGGCCACACTCCTGAGCTTCTTACTTCCCGCTCTGTACCATGGCTCTCCTCTTCACAGTCGTCCAACCGCCACCCACCACCAGGTCCCACTCTGCAACTACTCTTTCCTTTCCCCAAAGTCCCCAGATCCTAGACATGGGACTTTCTGGGTCCTCTGGCCAGCCACCTACCCAGGGCCGGCCTAGGCACACACTGGACTAAGCTCTCTGAACAGATTCAAGGTGACCGAGGACAGGCAACCTAGGCACCAAGGGAGGATGAATGAGCATCTCTCCTCCTCACACCAGGATGCCTGCAGCACAAAGCCACTCCCCTTCTTCCTCCTCAGGAACAAATTCCTACCAGGTCCTCTTACCAAGTTCCAGGTATCCTCACAGGAAACCCTCCAAGGTCATTTATCCATTTCCCTCAGGGCACAGACCCCAGGGAACAGAATCCAGTGTCCATAGCCCAGCATCGGTTTGTGTACCTAGCCTGCTTGCCAAAACCACAACCCCACCCCACCCACACACACACACACAAACACCCACCTCCAAACAGCAAACACAGATCCTCCACCAACACCAGCAACCCCCAACCCAGCTCATTCTGTCTAAACCTGTATCTATCTGTCCAGCTGTACCTCTACCTCCTTTCTCTCTCTCTCTCTCTCTCTCGCTCTCTCTCTCTCTCTCTCTCTCTCTCTCTCTCTCTCTCTCTCTCTGTTTCTCTGTCTGTCTGTCTGTCTGTCTGTCTGTCTCTGTGACTCCCTCTATCCCGGCTTCCTTTCTACAATACCATGAATGGCATCCAGGGCAGCTAGACCTGATATAGCCATCCAGATGCTATATCATATTCAGTTGGGAAATGGTTTCGCTACCCAGCAGAGAGAGCTGTCCTACCAGGAGCACTGAGAGGCCTAAGAGGGCCCCATCTCCACACTGATCCCATCTTCCCCTACATGGCTCCTGGAAGAAGACCACTCCCCTGCCGGCCTGAGACAACACTGTCTAGAGTCTTTTCTGTCTCTCCCCCTCTCTACAAAGCCTCTGAGTGAGCCTACAAAGGGAGCTCCCTGATGGAATAGGGTGGATAATATATATATATATATATATGTGGGGGGGGGGGGGAGCTGTGAATTCCTAGCTGTTTCAGGCAGGCCACTCCAATGGACGGTCCTGCCACTTTACCTGTAGTTGCCACAAAATGGACTCATCCACCAAGCCACAAGCACACACACACTCACACAACTCACTCTCTCTCTCTCTCACACACACACCCATGCACACACACACACGCATGGACACACACGCACACACACAGGCACACACACACACACACACACACACACACACACACACACACACAGGCGCGCACGCACACACAAACACGTTTTGGGAGGCCAGACAGAATCCTGTTGATTTCAGAGCCTCCTCTAAGTATAATAACAGCTGAGATGATTCAAGGGCTTTCCTGAGCTGTGACACTGGGGGCTCTCTCTGGGTGTAAGGCAAGGTGAGCTAGGCAGACCTATGGTGCTTGCTTGAGTGTGGGTGCACCTCACCACAGAGAAGAGGCCTGTGGGTGGAGGTATGTATGGGCAGAGACATCTGGCCTGGATGGTACCTCGCGGCCGGCTTGGCCTGCTTTGTGCACCCTTCGGTCCAAACCCTACTCTCGCTGCTTCTCCTGGGATTCATCCCCAGCCATCACACAGTCCTGACACCCCTTGAGACTAGGAACACACAACCAGGTTGCTTATGAAGACTAGAGTGGTGCCTCCCAGACCCCCTAGTAGGGATTGTGGAGGTGGCTGTGGGGCAGAAACCTTTTCTGATAGGTTCCACGCCCTGAATTGTGCCTGCAGGCAGCACAGCTCAAGGAGATTGGCCATGTGTGAAAGAAAGCAAAGGAAAGCCAGAGATGAGGAGGCCAGCCAGAAGACCAGGAAGGGGGAACCGAGGAGGGCACACCGAGAGAAGACAGAGGGAGGGAGTTCCATGGATGGCAGACATCTGGCCACAATGGCTACCTGGCCAGGAGAGAGCCTGACTCCTGACTACAGGCCAGAGAGGCTGGGCAGAGTGCACCTTTTCGGGAAGTGAGCTGTGGGTGCTGCTCTGGGGAGGCTCAGGCAAGAACCAGGTGGTCCCTGGGTGGCCTCTGTGCACAAGGGTGTGTGGGCTGGCGATCTGGACTGGTCCCCAGGACAAGGCAAGCCAGATGCAGGCCGGGAGGCAGAATGCCAGGCAGCCAGGTGCCCTGATCGCTCCAGACATGGCGGCCTCAGGAGCCGCGAGCTAGGGGAGCGAGCAAGGGGAGCGGGCGCGAGCTTCCTGGAACCCAGCCAGCCGAGCCCTTGGCGCCTGGCGTGGGCGACCAGGGCCATGCATCTTCCGACCTATCTCCTGGGCCAAGGAGACTAGCCCGGGGCCCGTGGGGCCGGCCCGGGGAGCCTCTCCCTAAGGCTGCCAGGGCCGGCGGGCGCCATGTCCGGAGAAGGCCGGGGGGACCTGCTGGCGGGATCCGAGAAAGCATTTCGCTTGATGGCAGTAGAGCACCGCCAATGCCAGCCGCCATGGGCCAGGCATGCACTCCCTCCGCCCTTTCCGAGGCAAAAAAACGCCAAGCAGCTCCCACAGGCTGCAAGACTGCAAGATGGCTGCCAGACAAGCAAGGAGGCCAGGACTGGCCAGGGATGGCTCCCCTTCTCCCCTGCTGCAAGGGATGGACCCCGATCGTGTGGGCATGGCGGGCGCAGCCCACCTGCCTGCAGACCCCTCCAACGCCCAACGTGGGGGTGTGGGTGGGGGGTGGCGGTGCGGTGGCTAGCCCGCTGGCCTGCAAGCCTGCAAGTGACCCTAAGGGAACTCTACTGCAAGGGAAGGCCAATGTGGGCAACAGGGGTGAAGTGAAGCATGGGGACCAAACTCGTGCATTGCCCTGGGGACCCCAGTGCGGGTGGCTGAGTGCCGCCCCCTATCTGCCAAGCCACAGTATTCTGAAAGGTGCCCTCCTCCCTCTTCCTGCCCTTACCCACACTCCCCAACAGGCAAGGCCCTCAACGATCCTGCAGCTATCTACCTGACCCTGGCCACCCAGGTGACCATTCCACCTGCCAGGCCGACCTTGGGTCTGCTGGCACCAAGCACCTTGGGCAAAACCAAGGTTCCGGGTCAAGGCTGCCAGCCAAACCCCGGGCTGGTGGGTCATCCGGGTAGCGCAGTCGCCCACGTCGGGACACACCACACAGGAAGGCAGATGGACATATCACATACAAGTGAATGGCACCAACCCCAATGGGGGCCTGGGCCCAGCACTGGCTTCTCACCTGGCAGAAGGCAGCTCCGGGATGTATGCCAGGGGTAGAACAGGGAGCCCTGTGCCCTTGTGCGCGACCCAGTCTCCTGGGACAAGGGTCCCATGGGTCTGATGTTCCCACGAGAAAGGAGGATGAATGGCCACGGGAAACCTTGGTCCTCGGTCCTCGTGCCCACGGCACGCCGCCTTCTGGCTTCAGTTGGATGCCACCGAGGGTCCGGGGACATCCACGATCTCCTCCCAGGAGACAGGCCGCCCAGGACCCTGACGCGGGGAATAGGACACATCAAAACGGGCAACATTCCATCAATCCCACGTTCCCCGTTGCCTAAGAGGCCCTGGACCCTGCCCCACCCTAACCATCTCCTGGGCATCCATCCCCAGGCCACACTCCTGAGCTTCTTACTTCCCGCTCTGTACCATGGCTCTCCTCTTCACAGTCGTCCAACCGCCACCCACCACCAGGTCCCACTCTGGAAACTACTCTTTCCTTTCCCCAAAGTCCCCAAGATCCCGCAGACATGGGACTTTCTGGGTCCCCTGTGGCCAGCCACCTACCCAGGGCCGGCCTAGGCACACACTGGACTAAGCTCTCTGAACAGATTCAAGGTGACCGAGGACAGGCAACCTAGGCACCAAGGGAGGATGAATGAGCATCTCTCACTCCCTCACACCAGGATGCCTGCAGCACAAAGCCACTCCCCTTCTTCCTCCTCAGGGAACAAATTCCTACCAGGTCCTCTTACCAAGTTCCAGGTATCCTCACAGGAAACCCTCCAAGGTCATTTATCCATTTCCCTCAGGGGCACAGACCCCAGGGAACAGAATCCAGTGTCCATAGCCAGCATCGGTTTGTGTACCTAGCCTGCTTGCCAAAACCACAACCCACCCACCCACACACACACACACAAACACCCACCTCCAAACAGCAAACACAGATCCTCCACCAACACCAGCAACCCCCAACCCAGCTCATTCTGTCTAAACCTGTATCTATCTGTCCAGCTGTACCTCTACCTCCTTTCTCTCTCTCTCTCTCTCTCTCTCTCTCTCTCTCTCTCTCTCTCTCTCTCTCTCTCTCTCTCTCTCTCTGTTTCTCTGTCTGTCTGTCTGTCTGTCTGTCTGTCTCTGTGACTCCCTCTATCCCGGCTTCCTTTCTACAATCCCATGAATGGCATCCAGGGCAGCTAGACCTGATATAGCCATCAGATGCTATATCATATTCAGTTGGGAAATGGTTTTCGCTACCCAACAGAGAGCTGTCCTACCAGGAGCACTGAGAGCCTAAAGGGCCCCATCTCCACACTGATCCCATCTTCCTACATGGCTCCTGGAAGAAGACCACTCCCCCTGCCGGCCTGAGACAACACTGTCTAGAGTCTTTTCTGTCTCTCCCTCTCTACAAAGCCTCTGAGTGAGCCTACAAAGGGAGCTCCCTGATGGAATAGGGTGGATATATATATATATATATATGGGGGGGGGGGAGCTGTGAATTCCTAGCTGTTTCAGGCAGGCCACTCCAATGGACGGTCCTGCCACTTTACCTGTAGTTGCCACAAAATGGACTCATCCACCAAGCCACAAGCACACACACACTCACACAACTCACTCTCTCTCTCTCTCACACACACACCCATGCACACACACGCATGGACACACACGCACACACACAGGACACACACACACACACACACACACACACACACACACACACACACAGGCGCGCACGCACACACAAACACGTTTTGGAGGCCAGACAGAATCCTGTTGATTTCAGAGCCTCCTCTAAGTATAATAACAGCTGAGATGATTCAAGGGGCTTTCTGAGCTGTGACACTGGGGGCTCTCTCTGGGTGTAAGGCAAGGTGAGCTAGGCAGACCTATGGTGCTTGCTTGAGTGTGGGTGCACCTCACCACAGAGAAGAGGCCTGTGGGTGGAGGTATGTATGGGCAGAGACATCTGGCCTGGATGGTACCTCGCGGCCGGCTTGGCCTGCTTTGTGCACCCTTCGGTCCAAACCCTACTCTCGCTGCTTCTCCTGGGATTCATCCCCAGCCATCACACAGTCCTGACACCCCTTGAGACTAGGAACACACAACCAGGTTGCTTATGAAGACTAGAGTGGTGCCTCCCAGACCCCCTAGTAGGGATTGTGGAGGTGGCTGTGGGGCAGAAACCTTTTCTGATAGGTTCCACGCCCTGAATTGTGCCTGCAGGCAGCACAGCTCAAGGAGATTGGCCATGTGTGAAAGAAAGCAAAGGAAAGCCAGAGATGAGGAGGCCAGCCAGAAGACCAGGAAGGGGGAACCGAGGAGGGCACACCGAGAGAAGACAGAGGGAGGGAGTTCCATGGATGGCAGACATCTGGCCACAATGGCTACCTGGCCAGGAGAGAGCCTGACTCCTGACTACAGGCCAGAGAGGCTGGGCAGAGTGCACCTTTTCGGGAAGTGAGCTGTGGGTGCTGCTCTGGGAGGCTCAGGCAAGAACCAGGTGGTCCCTGGGTGGCCTCTGTGCACAAGGGTGTGTGGGCTGGCGATCTGGACTGGTCCCCAGGACAAGGCAAGCCAGATGCAGGCCGGGAGGCAGAATGCCAGGCAGCCAGGTGCCCTGATCGCTCCAGACATGGCGGCCTCAGGAGCCGCGAGCTAGGGAGCGAGCAAGGGAGCGAGCGCGAGCTTCCTGGAACCCAGCCAGCCGAGCCCTTGGCGCCTGGCGTGGGCGACCAGGGCCATGCATCTTCCGACCTATCTCCTGGGCCAAGGAGACTAGCCCGGGGCCCGTGGGGCCGGCCCGGGGAGCCTCTCCCTAAGGCTGCCAGGGCCGGCGGGCGCCATGTCCGGAGAAGGCCGGGGGGACCTGCTGGCGGGATCCGAGAAAGCATTTCGCTTGATGGCAGTAGAGCACCGCCAATGCCAGCCGCCATGGGCCAGGCATGCACTCCCTCCGCCCTTTCCGAGGCAAAAAAACGCCAAGCAGCTCCCACAGGCTGCAAGACTGCAAGATGGCTGCCAGACAAGCAAGGAGGCCAGGACTGGCCAGGGATGGCTCCCCTTCTCCCCCTGCTGCAAGGGATGGACCCCGATCGTGTGGGCATGGCGGGCGCAGCCCACCTGCCTGCAGACCCCTCCAACGCCCAACGTGGGGGTGTGGGTGGGGGTGGCGGTGCGGTGGCTAGCCCGCTGGCCTGCAAGCCTGCAAGTGACCCTAAGGGAACTCTACTGCAAGGGAAGGCCAATGTGGGCAACAGGGGTGAAGTGAAGCATGGGGACCAAACTCGTGCATTGCCCTGGGGACCCCAGTGCGGGTGGCTGAGTGCCGCCCCCTATCTGCCAAGCCACAGTATTCTGAAAGGTGCCCTCCTCCCTCTTCCTGCCCTTACCCACACTCCCCAACAGGCAAGGCCCTCAACGATCCTGCAGCTATCTACCTGACCCTGGCCACCCAGGTGACCATTCCACCTGCCAGGCCGACCTTGGGTCTGCTGGCACCAAGCACCTTGGGCAAAACCAAGGTTCCGGGTCAAGGCTGCCAGCCAAACCCCGGGCTGGTGGGTCATCCGGGTAGCGCAGTCGCCCACGTCGGGACACACCACACAGGAAGGCAGATGGACATATCACATACAAGTGAATGGCACCAACCCCAATGGGGGCCTGGGCCCAGCACTGGCTTCTCACCTGGCAGAAGGCAGCTCCGGGATGTATGCCAGGGGTAGAACAGGGAGCCCTGTGCCCTTGTGCGCGACCCAGTCTCCTGGGACAAGGGTCCCATGGGTCTGATGTTCCCACGAGAAAGGAGGATGAATGGCCACGGGAAACCTTGGTCCTCGGTCCTCGTGCCCACGGCACGCCGCCTTCTGGCTTCAGTTGGATGCCACCGAGGGTCCGGGGGACATCCACGATCTCCTCCCAGGAGACAGGCCGCCCAGGACCCTGACGCGGGGAATAGGACACATCAAAACGGGCAACATTCCATCAATCCCACGTTCCCCGTTGCCTAAGAGGCCCTGGACCCTGCCCCACCCTAACCATCTCCTGGGCATCCATCCCCAGGCCACACTCCTGAGCTTCTTACTTCCCGCTCTGTACCATGGCTCTCCTCTTCACAGTCGTCCAACCGCCACCCACCACCAGGTCCCACTCTGGAAACTACTCTTTCCTTTCCCCAAAGTCCCCAAGATCCCGCAGACATGGGACTTTCTGGGTCCCCTGTGGCCAGCCACCTACCCAGGGCCGGCCTAGGCACACACTGGACTAAGCTCTCTGAACAGATTCAAGGTGACCGAGGACAGGCAACCTAGGCACCAAGGGAGGATGAATGAGCATCTCTCACTCCTCACACCAGGATGCCTGCAGCACAAAGCCACTCCCTTCTTCCTCCTCAGGGAACAAATTCCTACCAGGTCCTCTTACCAAGTTCCAGGTATCCTCACAGGAAACCCTCCAAGGTCATTTATCCATTTCCCTCAGGGGCGCAGACCCCAGGGAACAGAATCCAGTGTCCATAGCCAGCATCGGTTTGTGTACCTAGCCTGCTTGCCAAAACCACAACCCACCCACCCACACACACACACACAAACACCCACCTCCAAACAGCAAACACAGATCCTCCACCAACACCAGCAACCCCCAACCCAGCTCATTCTGTCTAAACCTGTATCTATCTGTCCAGCTGTACCTCTACCTCCTTTCTCTCTCTCTCTCTCTCTCTCTCTCTCTCTCTCTCTCTCTCTCTCTCTCTCTCTCTCTCTCTCTGTTTCTCTGTCTGTCTGTCTGTCTGTCTGTCTGTCTCTGTGACTCCCTCTATCCCGGCTTCCTTTCTACAATCCCATGAATGGCATCCAGGGCAGCTAGACCTGATATAGCCATCAGATGCTATATCATATTCAGTTGGGAAATGGTTTTCGCTACCCAACAGAGAGCTGTCCTACCAGGAGCACTGAGAGCCTAAAGGGCCCCATCTCCACACTGATCCCATCTTCCTACATGGCTCCTGGAAGAAGACCACTCCCCCTGCCGGCCTGAGACAACACTGTCTAGAGTCTTTTCTGTCTCTCCCTCTCTACAAAGCCTCTGAGTGAGCCTACAAAGGGAGCTCCCTGATGGAATAGGGTGGATATATATATATATATATATATGTGGGGGGTGGGGGGGAGCTGTGAATTCCTAGCTGTTTCAGGCAGGCCACTCCAATGGACGGTCCTGCCACTTTACCTGTAGTTGCCACAAAATGGACTCATCCACCAAGCCACAAGCACACACACACTCACACAACTCACTCTCTCTCTCTCTCACACACACACCCATGCACACACACGCATGGACACACACGCACACACACAGGCACACACACACACACACACACACACACACACACACACACACACACACACAGGCGCGCACGCACACACAAACACGTTTTGGAGGCCAGACAGAATCCTGTTGATTTCAGAGCCTCCTCTAAGTATAATAACAGCTGAGATGATTCAAGGGGCTTTCTGAGCTGTGACACTGGGGGCTCTCTCTGGGTGTAAGGCAAGGTGAGCTAGGCAGACCTATGGTGCTTGCTTGAGTGTGGGTGCACCTCACCACAGAGAAGAGGCCTGTGGGTGGAGGTATGTATGGGCAGAGACATCTGGCCTGGATGGTACCTCGCGGCCGGCTTGGCCTGCTTTGTGCACCCTTCGGTCCAAACCCTACTCTCGCTGCTTCTCCTGGGATTCATCCCCAGCCATCACACAGTCCTGACACCCCTTGAGACTAGGAACACACAACCAGGTTGCTTATGAAGACTAGAGTGGTGCCTCCCAGACCCCCTAGTAGGGATTGTGGAGGTGGCTGTGGGGCAGAAACCTTTTCTGATAGGTTCCACGCCCTGAATTGTGCCTGCAGGCAGCACAGCTCAAGGAGATTGGCCATGTGTGAAAGAAAGCAAAGGAAAGCCAGAGATGAGGAGGCCAGCCAGAAGACCAGGAAGGGGGAACCGAGGAGGGCACACCGAGAGAAGACAGAGGGAGGGAGTTCCATGGATGGCAGACATCTGGCCACAATGGCTACCTGGCCAGGAGAGAGCCTGACTCCTGACTACAGGCCAGAGAGGCTGGGCAGAGTGCACCTTTTCGGGAAGTGAGCTGTGGGTGCTGCTCTGGGAGGCTCAGGCAAGAACCAGGTGGTCCCTGGGTGGCCTCTGTGCACAAGGGTGTGTGGGCTGGCGATCTGGACTGGTCCCCAGGACAAGGCAAGCCAGATGCAGGCCGGGAGGCAGAATGCCAGGCAGCCAGGTGCCCTGATCGCTCCAGACATGGCGGCCTCAGGAGCCGCGAGCTAGGGAGCGAGCAAGGGAGCGAGCGCGAGCTTCCTGGAACCCAGCCAGCCGAGCCCTTGGCGCCTGGCGTGGGCGACCAGGGCCATGCATCTTCCGACCTATCTCCTGGGCCAAGGAGACCAGCCCGGGGCCCGTGGGGCCGGCCCGGGGAGCCTCTCCCTAAGGCTGCCAGGGCCGGCGGGCGCCATGTCCGGAGAAGGCCGGGGACCTGCTGGCGGGATCCGAGAAAGCATTTCGCTTGATGGCAGTAGAGCACCGCCAATGCCAGCCGCCATGGGCCAGGCATGCACTCCCTCCGCCCTTTCCGAGGCAAAAAACGCCAAGCAGCTCCCACAGGCTGCAAGACTGCAAGATGGCTGCCAGACAAGCAAGGAGGCCAGGACTGGCCAGGGATGGCTCCCCTTCTCCCCCTGCTGCAAGGGATGGACCCCGATCGTGTGGGCATGGCGGGCGCAGCCCACCTGCCTGCAGACCCCTCCAACGCCCAACGTGGGGGTGTGGGTGGGGGTGGCGGTGCGGTGGCTAGCCCGCTGGCCTGCAAGCCTGCAAGTGACCCTAAGGGAACTCTACTGCAAGGGAAGGCCAATGTGGGCAACAGGGGTGAAGTGAAGCATGGGGACCAAACTCGTGCATTGCCCTGGGGACCCCAGTGCGGGTGGCTGAGTGCCGCCCCCTATCTGCCAAGCCACAGTATTCTGAAAGGTGCCCTCCTCCCTCTTCCTGCCCTTACCCACACTCCCCAACAGGCAAGGCCCTCAACGATCCTGCAGCTATCTACCTGACCCTGGCCACCCAGGTGACCATTCCACCTGCCAGGCCGACCTTGGGTCTGCTGGCACCAAGCACCTTGGGCAAAACCAAGGTTCCGGGTCAAGGCTGCCAGCCAAACCCCGGGCTGGTGGGTCATCCGGGTAGCGCAGTCGCCCACGTCGGGACACACCACACAGGAAGGCAGATGGACATATCACATACAAGTGAATGGCACCAACCCCAATGGGGGCCTGGGCCCAGCACTGGCTTCTCACCTGGCAGAAGGCAGCTCCGGGATGTATGCCAGGGGTAGAACAGGGAGCCCTGTGCCCTTGTGCGCGACCCAGTCTCCTGGGACAAGGGTCCCATGGGTCTGATGTTCCCACGAGAAAGGAGGATGAATGGCCACGGGAAACCTTGGTCCTCGGTCCTCGTGCCCACGGCACGCCGCCTTCTGGCTTCAGTTGGATGCCACCGAGGGTCCGGGGGACATCCACGATCTCCTCCCAGGAGACAGGCCGCCCAGGACCCTGACGCGGGGAATAGGACACATCAAAACGGGCAACATTCCATCAATCCCACGTTCCCCGTTGCCTAAGAGGCCCTGGACCCTGCCCCACCCTAACCATCTCCTGGGCATCCATCCCCAGGCCACACTCCTGAGCTTCTTACTTCCCGCTCTGTACCATGGCTCTCCTCTTCACAGTCGTCCAACCGCCACCCACCACCAGGTCCCACTCTGGAAACTACTCTTTCCTTTCCCCCAAAGTCCCCAAGATCCCGCAGACATGGGACTTTCTGGGTCCCCTGTGGCCAGCCACCTACCCAGGGCCGGCCTAGGCACACACTGGACTAAGCTCTCTGAACAGATTCAAGGTGACCGAGGACAGGCAACCTAGGCACCAAGGGAGGATGAATGAGCATCTCTCACTCCTCACACCAGGATGCCTGCAGCACAAAGCCACTCCCTTCTTCCTCCTCAGGGAACAAATTCCTACCAGGTCCTCTTACCAAGTTCCAGGTATCCTCACAGGAAACCCTCCAAGGTCATTTATCCATTTCCCTCAGGGGCGCAGACCCCAGGGAACAGAATCCAGTGTCCATAGCCAGCATCGGTTTGTGTACCTAGCCTGCTTGCCAAAACCACAACCCACCCACCCACACACACACACACAAACACCCACCTCCAAACAGCAAACACAGATCCTCCACCAACACCAGCAACCCCCAACCCAGCTCATTCTGTCTAAACCTGTATCTATCTGTCCAGCTGTACCTCTACCTCCTCCTCTCTCTCTCTCTCTCTCTCTCTCTCTCTCTCTCTCTCTCTCTCTCTCTCTCTCTCTCTCTCTCTCTCTCTCTCTGTTTCTCTGTCTGTCTGTCTGTCTGTCTGTCTGTCTCTGTGACTCCCTCTATCCCGGCTTCCTTTCTACAATCCCATGAATGGCATCCAGGGCAGCTAGACCTGATATAGCCATCAGATGCTATATCATATTCAGTTGGGAAATGGTTTTCGCTACCCAACAGAGAGCTGTCCTACCAGGAGCACTGAGAGCCTAAAGGGCCCCATCTCCACACTGATCCCATCTTCCTACATGGCTCCTGGAAGAAGACCACTCCCCCTGCCGGCCTGAGACAACACTGTCTAGAGTCTTTTCTGTCTCTCCCTCTCTACAAAGCCTCTGAGTGAGCCTACAAAGGGAGCTCCCTGATGGAATAGGGTGGATATATATATATATATATATATATATGTGGGGGGGGGGAGCTGTGAATTCCTAGCTGTTTCAGGCAGGCCACTCCAATGGACGGTCCTGCCACTTTACCTGTAGTTGCCACAAAATGGACTCATCCACCAAGCCACAAGCACACACACACTCACACAACTCACTCTCTCTCTCTCTCACACACACACCCATGCACACACACGCATGGACACACACGCACACACACAGGCACACACACACACACACACACACACACACACACACACACACACAGGCGCGCACGCACACACAAACACGTTTTGGAGGCCAGACAGAATCCTGTTGATTTCAGAGCCTCCTCTAAGTATAATAACAGCTGAGATGATTCAAGGGGCTTTCTGAGCTGTGACACTGGGGGCTCTCTCTGGGTGTAAGGCAAGGTGAGCTAGGCAGACCTATGGTGCTTGCTTGAGTGTGGGTGCACCTCACCACAGAGAAGAGGCCTGTGGGTGGAGGTATGTATGGGCAGAGACATCTGGCCTGGATGGTACCTCGCGGCCGGCTTGGCCTGCTTTGTGCACCCTTCGGTCCAAACCCTACTCTCGCTGCTTCTCCTGGGATTCATCCCCAGCCATCACACAGTCCTGACACCCCTTGAGACTAGGAACACACAACCAGGTTGCTTATGAAGACTAGAGTGGTGCCTCCCAGACCCCCTAGTAGGGATTGTGGAGGTGGCTGTGGGGCAGAAACCTTTTCTGATAGGTTCCACGCCCTGAATTGTGCCTGCAGGCAGCACAGCTCAAGGAGATTGGCCATGTGTGAAAGAAAGCAAAGGAAAGCCAGAGATGAGGAGGCCAGCCAGAAGACCAGGAAGGGGGAACCGAGGAGGGCACACCGAGAGAAGACAGAGGGAGGGAGTTCCATGGATGGCAGACATCTGGCCACAATGGCTACCTGGCCAGGAGAGAGCCTGACTCCTGACTACAGGCCAGAGAGGCTGGGCAGAGTGCACCTTTTCGGGAAGTGAGCTGTGGGTGCTGCTCTGGGAGGCTCAGGCAAGAACCAGGTGGTCCCTGGGTGGCCTCTGTGCACAAGGGTGTGTGGGCTGGCGATCTGGACTGGTCCCCAGGACAAGGCAAGCCAGATGCAGGCCGGGAGGCAGAATGCCAGGCAGCCAGGTGCCCTGATCGCTCCAGACATGGCGGCCTCAGGAGCCGCGAGCTAGGGAGCGAGCAAGGGAGCGAGCGCGAGCTTCCTGGAACCCAGCCAGCCGAGCCCTTGGCGCCTGGCGTGGGCGACCAGGGCCATGCATCTTCCGACCTATCTCCTGGGCCAAGGAGACTAGCCCGGGGCCCGTGGGGCCGGCCCGGGGAGCCTCTCCCTAAGGCTGCCAGGGCCGGCGGGCGCCATGTCCGGAGAAGGCCGGGGGGGACCTGCTGGCGGGATCCGAGAAAGCATTTCGCTTGATGGCAGTAGAGCACCGCCAATGCCAGCCGCCATGGGCCAGGCATGCACTCCCTCCGCCCTTTCCGAGGCAAAAAAACGCCAAGCAGCTCCCACAGGCTGCAAGACTGCAAGATGGCTGCCAGACAAGCAAGGAGGCCAGGACTGGCCAGGGATGGCTCCCCTTCTCCCCTGCTGCAAGGGATGGACCCCGATCGTGTGGGCATGGCGGGCGCAGCCCACCTGCCTGCAGACCCCTCCAACGCCCAACGTGGGGGTGTGGGTGGGGGTGGCGGTGCGGTGGCTAGCCCGCTGGCCTGCAAGCCTGCAAGTGACCCTAAGGGAACTCTACTGCAAGGGAAGGCCAATGTGGGCAACAGGGGTGAAGTGAAGCATGGGGACCAAACTCGTGCATTGCCCTGGGGACCCCAGTGCGGGTGGCTGAGTGCCGCCCCCTATCTGCCAAGCCACAGTATTCTGAAAGGTGCCCTCCTCCCTCTTCCTGCCCTTACCCACACTCCCCAACAGGCAAGGCCCTCAACGATCCTGCAGCTATCTACCTGACCCTGGCCACCCAGGTGACCATTCCACCTGCCAGGCCGACCTTGGGTCTGCTGGCACCAAGCACCTTGGGCAAAACCAAGGTTCCGGGTCAAGGCTGCCAGCCAAACCCCGGGCTGGTGGGTCATCCGGGTAGCGCAGTCGCCCACGTCGGGACACACCACACAGGAAGGCAGATGGACATATCACATACAAGTGAATGGCACCAACCCCAATGGGGGCCTGGGCCCAGCACTGGCTTCTCACCTGGCAGAAGGCAGCTCCGGGATGTATGCCAGGGGTAGAACAGGGAGCCCTGTGCCCTTGTGCGCGACCCAGTCTCCTGGGACAAGGGTCCCATGGGTCTGATGTTCCCACGAGAAAGGAGGATGAATGGCCACGGGAAACCTTGGTCCTCGGTCCTCGTGCCCACGGCACGCCGCCTTCTGGCTTCAGTTGGATGCCACCGAGGGTCCGGGGGACATCCACGATCTCCTCCCAGGAGACAGGCCGCCCAGGACCCTGACGCGGGGAATAGGACACATCAAAACGGGCAACATTCCATCAATCCCACGTTCCCCGTTGCCTAAGAGGCCCTGGACCCTGCCCCACCCTAACCATCTCCTGGGCATCCATCCCCAGGCCACACTCCTGAGCTTCTTACTTCCCGCTCTGTACCATGGCTCTCCTCTTCACAGTCGTCCAACCGCCACCCACCACCAGGTCCCACTCTGGAAACTACTCTTTCCTTTCCCCAAAGTCCCCAAGATCCCGCAGACATGGGACTTTCTGGGTCCCCTGTGGCCAGCCACCTACCCAGGGCCGGCCTAGGCACACACTGGACTAAGCTCTCTGAACAGATTCAAGGTGACCGAGGACAGGCAACCTAGGCACCAAGGGAGGATGAATGAGCATCTCTCACTCCTCACACCAGGATGCCTGCAGCACAAAGCCACTCCCTTCTTCCTCCTCAGGGAACAAATTCCTACCAGGTCCTCTTACCAAGTTCCAGGTATCCTCACAGGAAACCCTCCAAGGTCATTTATCCATTTCCCTCAGGGGCGCAGACCCCAGGGAACAGAATCCAGTGTCCATAGCCAGCATCGGTTTGTGTACCTAGCCTGCTTGCCAAAACCACAACCCACCCACCCACACACACACACACACAAACACCCACCTCCAAACAGCAAACACAGATCCTCCACCAACACCAGCAACCCCCAACCCAGCTCATTCTGTCTAAACCTGTATCTATCTGTCCAGCTGTACCTCTACCTCCTTCTCTCTCTCTCTCTCTCTCTCTCTCTCTCTCTCTCTCTCTCTCTCTCTCTCTCTCTCTCTCTCTCTCTCTCTCTGTTTCTCTGTCTGTCTGTCTGTCTGTCTGTCTGTCTCTGTGACTCCCTCTATCCCGGCTTCCTTTCTACAATCCCATGAATGGCATCCAGGGCAGCTAGACCTGATATAGCCATCAGATGCTATATCATATTCAGTTGGGAAATGGTTTTCGCTACCCAACAGAGAGCTGTCCTACCAGGAGCACTGAGAGCCTAAAGGGCCCCATCTCCACACTGATCCCATCTTCCTACATGGCTCCTGGAAGAAGACCACTCCCCCTGCCGGCCTGAGACAACACTGTCTAGAGTCTTTTCTGTCTCTCCCTCTCTACAAAGCCTCTGAGTGAGCCTACAAAGGGAGCTCCCTGATGGAATAGGGTGGATATATATATATATATATATATGTGGGGGGTGGGGGGGAGCTGTGAATTCCTAGCTGTTTCAGGCAGGCCACTCCAATGGACGGTCCTGCCACTTTACCTGTAGTTGCCACAAAATGGACTCATCCACCAAGCCACAAGCACACACACACTCACACAACTCACTCTCTCTCTCTCTCACACACACACCCATGCACACACACGCATGGACACACACGCACACACACAGGCACACCACACACACACACACACACACACACACACACACACACACACACACAGGCGCGCACGCACACACAAACACGTTTTGGAGGCCAGACAGAATCCTGTTGATTTCAGAGCCTCCTCTAAGTATAATAACAGCTGAGATGATTCAAGGGGCTTTCTGAGCTGTGACACTGGGGGCTCTCTCTGGGTGTAAGGCAAGGTGAGCTAGGCAGACCTATGGTGCTTGCTTGAGTGTGGGTGCACCTCACCACAGAGAAGAGGCCTGTGGGTGGAGGTATGTATGGGCAGAGACATCTGGCCTGGATGGTACCTCGCGGCCGGCTTGGCCTGCTTTGTGCACCCTTCGGTCCAAACCCTACTCTCGCTGCTTCTCCTGGGATTCATCCCCAGCCATCACACAGTCCTGACACCCCTTGAGACTAGGAACACACAACCAGGTTGCTTATGAAGACTAGAGTGGTGCCTCCCAGACCCCCTAGTAGGGATTGTGGAGGTGGCTGTGGGGCAGAAACCTTTTCTGATAGGTTCCACGCCCTGAATTGTGCCTGCAGGCAGCACAGCTCAAGGAGATTGGCCATGTGTGAAAGAAAGCAAAGGAAAGCCAGAGATGAGGAGGCCAGCCAGAAGACCAGGAAGGGGGAACCGAGGAGGGCACACCGAGAGAAGACAGAGGGAGGGAGTTCCATGGATGGCAGACATCTGGCCACAATGGCTACCTGGCCAGGAGAGAGCCTGACTCCTGACTACAGGCCAGAGAGGCTGGGCAGAGTGCACCTTTTCGGGAAGTGAGCTGTGGGTGCTGCTCTGGGAGGCTCAGGCAAGAACCAGGTGGTCCCTGGGTGGCCTCTGTGCACAAGGGTGTGTGGGCTGGCGATCTGGACTGGTCCCCAGGACAAGGCAAGCCAGATGCAGGCCGGGAGGCAGAATGCCAGGCAGCCAGGTGCCCTGATCGCTCCAGACATGGCGGCCTCAGGAGCCGCGAGCTAGGGAGCGAGCAAGGGAGCGAGCGCGAGCTTCCTGGAACCCAGCCAGCCGAGCCCTTGGCGCCTGGCGTGGGCGACCAGGGCCATGCATCTTCCGACCTATCTCCTGGGCCAAGGAGACCAGCCCGGGGCCCGTGGGGCCGGCCCGGGGAGCCTCTCCCTAAGGCTGCCAGGGCCGGCGGGCGCCATGTCCGGAGAAGGCCGGGGGGGACCTGCTGGCGGGATCCGAGAAAGCATTTCGCTTGATGGCAGTAGAGCACCGCCAATGCCAGCCGCCATGGGCCAGGCATGCACTCCCTCCGCCCTTTCCGAGGCAAAAAAACGCCAAGCAGCTCCCACAGGCTGCAAGACTGCAAGATGGCTGCCAGACAAGCAAGGAGGCCAGGACTGGCCAGGGATGGCTCCCCTTCTCCCCTGCTGCAAGGGATGGACCCCGATCGTGTGGGCATGGCGGGCGCAGCCCACCTGCCTGCAGACCCCTCCAACGCCCAACGTGGGGGTGTGGGTGGGGGTGGCGGTGCGGTGGCTAGCCCGCTGGCCTGCAAGCCTGCAAGTGACCCTAAGGGAACTCTACTGCAAGGGAAGGCCAATGTGGGCAACAGGGGTGAAGTGAAGCATGGGGACCAAACTCGTGCATTGCCCTGGGGACCCCAGTGCGGGTGGCTGAGTGCCGCCCCCTATCTGCCAAGCCACAGTATTCTGAAAGGTGCCCTCCTCCCTCTTCCTGCCCTTACCCACACTCCCCAACAGGCAAGGCCCTCAACGATCCTGCAGCTATCTACCTGACCCTGGCCACCCAGGTGACCATTCCACCTGCCAGGCCGACCTTGGGTCTGCTGGCACCAAGCACCTTGGGCAAAACCAAGGTTCCGGGTCAAGGCTGCCAGCCAAACCCCGGGCTGGTGGGTCATCCGGGTAGCGCAGTCGCCCACGTCGGGACACACCACACAGGAAGGCAGATGGACATATCACATACAAGTGAATGGCACCAACCCCAATGGGGGCCTGGGCCCAGCACTGGCTTCTCACCTGGCAGAAGGCAGCTCCGGGATGTATGCCAGGGGTAGAACAGGGAGCCCTGTGCCCTTGTGCGCGACCCAGTCTCCTGGGACAAGGGTCCCATGGGTCTGATGTTCCCACGAGAAAGGAGGATGAATGGCCACGGGAAACCTTGGTCCTCGGTCCTCGTGCCCACGGCACGCCGCCTTCTGGCTTCAGTTGGATGCCACCGAGGGTCCGGGGACATCCACGATCTCCTCCCAGGAGACAGGCCGCCCAGGACCCTGACGCGGGGAATAGGACACATCAAAACGGGCAACATTCCATCAATCCCACGTTCCCCGTTGCCTAAGAGGCCCTGGACCCTGCCCCACCCTAACCATCTCCTGGGCATCCATCCCCAGGCCACACTCCTGAGCTTCTTACTTCCCGCTCTGTACCATGGCTCTCCTCTTCACAGTCGTCCAACCGCCACCCACCACCAGGTCCCACTCTGGAAACTACTCTTTCCTTTCCCCAAAGTCCCCAAGATCCCGCAGACATGGGACTTTCTGGGTCCCCTGTGGCCAGCCACCTACCCAGGGCCGGCCTAGGCACACACTGGACTAAGCTCTCTGAACAGATTCAAGGTGACCGAGGACAGGCAACCTAGGCACCAAGGGAGGATGAATGAGCATCTCTCACTCCTCACACCAGGATGCCTGCAGCACAAAGCCACTCCCTTCTTCCTCCTCAGGGAACAAATTCCTACCAGGTCCTCTTACCAAGTTCCAGGTATCCTCACAGGAAACCCTCCAAGGTCATTTATCCATTTCCCTCAGGGGCACAGACCCCAGGGAACAGAATCCAGTGTCCATAGCCAGCATCGGTTTGTGTACCTAGCCTGCTTGCCAAAACCACAACCCACCCACCCACACACACACACACAAACACCCACCTCCAAACAGCAAACACAGATCCTCCACCAACACCAGCAACCCCCAACCCAGCTCATTCTGTCTAAACCTGTATCTATCTGTCCAGCTGTACCTCTACCTCCTTCTCTCTCTCTCTCTCTCTCTCTCTCTCTCTCTCTCTCTCTCTCTCTCTCTCTCTCTCTCTCTCTCTCTCTCTCTGTTTCTCTGTCTGTCTGTCTGTCTGTCTGTCTGTCTCTGTGACTCCCTCTATCCCGGCTTCCTTTCTACAATCCCATGAATGGCATCCAGGGCAGCTAGACCTGATATAGCCATCAGATGCTATATCATATTCAGTTGGGAAATGGTTTTCGCTACCCAACAGAGAGCTGTCCTACCAGGAGCACTGAGAGCCTAAAGGGCCCCATCTCCACACTGATCCCATCTTCCTACATGGCTCCTGGAAGAAGACCACTCCCCCTGCCGGCCTGAGACAACACTGTCTAGAGTCTTTTCTGTCTCTCCCTCTCTACAAAGCCTCTGAGTGAGCCTACAAAGGGAGCTCCCTGATGGAATAGGGTGGATATATATATATATATATATATGTGGGGGGTGGGGGGAGCTGTGAATTCCTAGCTGTTTCAGGCAGGCCACTCCAATGGACGGTCCTGCCACTTTACCTGTAGTTGCCACAAAATGGACTCATCCACCAAGCCACAAGCACACACACACTCACACAACTCACTCTCTCTCTCTCTCACACACACACCCATGCACACACACGCATGGACACACACGCACACACACAGGCACACACACACACACACACACACACACACACACACACACACACACACAGGCGCGCACGCACACACAAACACGTTTTGGAGGCCAGACAGAATCCTGTTGATTTCAGAGCCTCCTCTAAGTATAATAACAGCTGAGATGATTCAAGGGGCTTTCTGAGCTGTGACACTGGGGGCTCTCTCTGGGTGTAAGGCAAGGTGAGCTAGGCAGACCTATGGTGCTTGCTTGAGTGTGGGTGCACCTCACCACAGAGAAGAGGCCTGTGGGTGGAGGTATGTATGGGCAGAGACATCTGGCCTGGATGGTACCTCGCGGCCGGCTTGGCCTGCTTTGTGCACCCTTCGGTCCAAACCCTACTCTCGCTGCTTCTCCTGGGATTCATCCCCAGCCATCACACAGTCCTGACACCCCTTGAGACTAGGAACACACAACCAGGTTGCTTATGAAGACTAGAGTGGTGCCTCCCAGACCCCCTAGTAGGGATTGTGGAGGTGGCTGTGGGGCAGAAACCTTTTCTGATAGGTTCCACGCCCTGAATTGTGCCTGCAGGCAGCACAGCTCAAGGAGATTGGCCATGTGTGAAAGAAAGCAAAGGAAAGCCAGAGATGAGGAGGCCAGCCAGAAGACCAGGAAGGGGGAACCGAGGAGGGCACACCGAGAGAAGACAGAGGGAGGGAGTTCCATGGATGGCAGACATCTGGCCACAATGGCTACCTGGCCAGGAGAGAGCCTGACTCCTGACTACAGGCCAGAGAGGCTGGGCAGAGTGCACCTTTTCGGGAAGTGAGCTGTGGGTGCTGCTCTGGGAGGCTCAGGCAAGAACCAGGTGGTCCCTGGGTGGCCTCTGTGCACAAGGGTGTGTGGGCTGGCGATCTGGACTGGTCCCCAGGACAAGGCAAGCCAGATGCAGGCCGGGAGGCAGAATGCCAGGCAGCCAGGTGCCCTGATCGCTCCAGACATGGCGGCCTCAGGAGCCGCGAGCTAGGGAGCGAGCAAGGGAGCGAGCGCGAGCTTCCTGGAACCCAGCCAGCCGAGCCCTTGGCGCCTGGCGTGGGCGACCAGGGCCATGCATCTTCCGACCTATCTCCTGGGCCAAGGAGACCTAGCCCGGGGCCCGTGGGGCCGGCCCGGGGAGCCTCTCCCTAAGGCTGCCAGGGCCGGCGGGCGCCATGTCCGGAGAAGGCCGGGGGGGACCTGCTGGCGGGATCCGAGAAAGCATTTCGCTTGATGGCAGTAGAGCACCGCCAATGCCAGCCGCCATGGGCCAGGCATGCACTCCCTCCGCCCTTTCCGAGGCAAAAAAACGCCAAGCAGCTCCCACAGGCTGCAAGACTGCAAGATGGCTGCCAGACAAGCAAGGAGGCCAGGACTGGCCAGGGATGGCTCCCCTTCTCCCCTGCTGCAAGGGATGGACCCCGATCGTGTGGGCATGGCGGGCGCAGCCCACCTGCCTGCAGACCCCTCCAACGCCCAACGTGGGGGTGTGGGTGGGGGTGGCGGTGCGGTGGCTAGCCCGCTGGCCTGCAAGCCTGCAAGTGACCCTAAGGGAACTCTACTGCAAGGGAAGGCCAATGTGGGCAACAGGGGTGAAGTGAAGCATGGGGACCAAACTCGTGCATTGCCCTGGGGACCCCAGTGCGGGTGGCTGAGTGCCGCCCCCTATCTGCCAAGCCACAGTATTCTGAAAGGTGCCCTCCTCCCTCTTCCTGCCCTTACCCACACTCCCCAACAGGCAAGGCCCTCAACGATCCTGCAGCTATCTACCTGACCCTGGCCACCCAGGTGACCATTCCACCTGCCAGGCCGACCTTGGGTCTGCTGGCACCAAGCACCTTGGGCAAAACCAAGGTTCCGGGTCAAGGCTGCCAGCCAAACCCCGGGCTGGTGGGTCATCCGGGTAGCGCAGTCGCCCACGTCGGGACACACCACACAGGAAGGCAGATGGACATATCACATACAAGTGAATGGCACCAACCCCAATGGGGGCCTGGGCCCAGCACTGGCTTCTCACCTGGCAGAAGGCAGCTCCGGGATGTATGCCAGGGGTAGAACAGGGAGCCCTGTGCCCTTGTGCGCGACCCAGTCTCCTGGGACAAGGGTCCCATGGGTCTGATGTTCCCACGAGAAAGGAGGATGAATGGCCACGGGAAACCTTGGTCCTCGGTCCTCGTGCCCACGGCACGCCGCCTTCTGGCTTCAGTTGGATGCCACCGAGGGTCCGGGGACATCCACGATCTCCTCCCAGGAGACAGGCCGCCCAGGACCCTGACGCGGGGAATAGGACACATCAAAACGGGCAACATTCCATCAATCCCACGTTCCCCGTTGCCTAAGAGGCCCTGGACCCTGCCCCACCCTAACCATCTCCTGGGCATCCATCCCCAGGCCACACTCCTGAGCTTCTTACTTCCCGCTCTGTACCATGGCTCTCCTCTTCACAGTCGTCCAACCGCCACCCACCACCAGGTCCCACTCTGGAAACTACTCTTTCCTTTCCCCAAAGTCCCCAAGATCCCGCAGACATGGGACTTTCTGGGTCCCCTGTGGCCAGCCACCTACCCAGGGCCGGCCTAGGCACACACTGGACTAAGCTCTCTGAACAGATTCAAGGTGACCGAGGACAGGCAACCTAGGCACCAAGGGAGGATGAATGAGCATCTCTCACTCCTCACACCAGGATGCCTGCAGCACAAAGCCACTCCCTTCTTCCTCCTCAGGGAACAAATTCCTACCAGGTCCTCTTACCAAGTTCCAGGTATCCTCACAGGAAACCCTCCAAGGTCATTTATCCATTTCCCTCAGGGGCGCAGACCCCAGGGAACAGAATCCAGTGTCCATAGCCAGCATCGGTTTGTGTACCTAGCCTGCTTGCCAAAACCACAACCCACCCACCCACACACACACACACAAACACCCACCTCCAAACAGCAAACACAGATCCTCCACCAACACCAGCAACCCCCAACCCAGCTCATTCTGTCTAAACCTGTATCTATCTGTCCAGCTGTACCTCTACCTCCCTTTCTCTCTCTCTCTCTCTCTCTCTCTCTCTCTCTCTCTCTCTCTCTCTCTCTCTCTCTCTCTCTCTCTCTCTGTTTCTCTGTCTGTCTGTCTGTCTGTCTGTCTGTCTCTGTGACTCCCTCTATCCCGGCTTCCTTTCTACAATCCCATGAATGGCATCCAGGGCAGCTAGACCTGATATAGCCATCAGATGCTATATCATATTCAGTTGGGAAATGGTTTTCGCTACCCAACAGAGAGCTGTCCTACCAGGAGCACTGAGAGCCTAAAGGGCCCCATCTCCACACTGATCCCATCTTCCTACATGGCTCCTGGAAGAAGACCACTCCCCCTGCCGGCCTGAGACAACACTGTCTAGAGTCTTTTCTGTCTCTCCCTCTCTACAAAGCCTCTGAGTGAGCCTACAAAGGGAGCTCCCTGATGGAATAGGGTGGTATATATATATATATATATATATGTGGGGGTGGGGGGAGCTGTGAATTCCTAGCTGTTTCAGGCAGGCCACTCCAATGGACGGTCCTGCCACTTTACCTGTAGTTGCCACAAAATGGACTCATCCACCAAGCCACAAGCACACACACACTCACACAACTCACTCTCTCTCTCTCTCACACACACACCCATGCACACACACGCATGGACACACACGCACACACACAGGCACACACACACACACACACACACACACACACACACACACACACACACACAGGCGCGCACGCACACACAAACACGTTTTGGAGGCCAGACAGAATCCTGTTGATTTCAGAGCCTCCTCTAAGTATAATAACAGCTGAGATGATTCAAGGGGCTTTCTGAGCTGTGACACTGGGGGCTCTCTCTGGGTGTAAGGCAAGGTGAGCTAGGCAGACCTATGGTGCTTGCTTGAGTGTGGGTGCACCTCACCACAGAGAAGAGGCCTGTGGGTGGAGGTATGTATGGGCAGAGACATCTGGCCTGGATGGTACCTCGCGGCCGGCTTGGCCTGCTTTGTGCACCCTTCGGTCCAAACCCTACTCTCGCTGCTTCTCCTGGGATTCATCCCCAGCCATCACACAGTCCTGACACCCCTTGAGACTAGGAACACACAACCAGGTTGCTTATGAAGACTAGAGTGGTGCCTCCCAGACCCCCTAGTAGGGATTGTGGAGGTGGCTGTGGGGCAGAAACCTTTTCTGATAGGTTCCACGCCCTGAATTGTGCCTGCAGGCAGCACAGCTCAAGGAGATTGGCCATGTGTGAAAGAAAGCAAAGGAAAGCCAGAGATGAGGAGGCCAGCCAGAAGACCAGGAAGGGGGAACCGAGGAGGGCACACCGAGAGAAGACAGAGGGAGGGAGTTCCATGGATGGCAGACATCTGGCCACAATGGCTACCTGGCCAGGAGAGAGCCTGACTCCTGACTACAGGCCAGAGAGGCTGGGCAGAGTGCACCTTTTCGGGAAGTGAGCTGTGGGTGCTGCTCTGGGAGGCTCAGGCAAGAACCAGGTGGTCCCTGGGTGGCCTCTGTGCACAAGGGTGTGTGGGCTGGCGATCTGGACTGGTCCCCAGGACAAGGCAAGCCAGATGCAGGCCGGGAGGCAGAATGCCAGGCAGCCAGGTGCCCTGATCGCTCCAGACATGGCGGCCTCAGGAGCCGCGAGCTAGGGAGCGAGCAAGGGGGAGCGAGCGCGAGCTTCCTGGAACCCAGCCAGCCGAGCCCTTGGCGCCTGGCGTGGGCGACCAGGGCCATGCATCTTCCGACCTATCTCCTGGGCCAAGGAGACTAGCCCGGGGCCCGTGGGGCCGGCCCGGGGAGCCTCTCCCTAAGGCTGCCAGGGCCGGCGGGCGCCATGTCCGGAGAAGGCCGGGGGGACCTGCTGGCGGGATCCGAGAAAGCATTTCGCTTGATGGCAGTAGAGCACCGCCAATGCCAGCCGCCATGGGCCAGGCATGCACTCCCTCCGCCCTTTCCGAGGCAAAAAAACGCCAAGCAGCTCCCACAGGCTGCAAGACTGCAAGATGGCTGCCAGACAAGCAAGGAGGCCAGGACTGGCCAGGGATGGCTCCCCCTTCTCCCCTGCTGCAAGGGATGGACCCCGATCGTGTGGGCATGGCGGGCGCAGCCCACCTGCCTGCAGACCCCTCCAACGCCCAACGTGGGGGTGTGGGTGGGGGTGGCGGTGCGGTGGCTAGCCCGCTGGCCTGCAAGCCTGCAAGTGACCCTAAGGGAACTCTACTGCAAGGGAAGGCCAATGTGGGCAACAGGGGTGAAGTGAAGCATGGGGACCAAACTCGTGCATTGCCCTGGGGACCCCAGTGCGGGTGGCTGAGTGCCGCCCCCTATCTGCCAAGCCACAGTATTCTGAAAGGTGCCCTCCTCCCTCTTCCTGCCCTTACCCACACTCCCCAACAGGCAAGGCCCTCAACGATCCTGCAGCTATCTACCTGACCCTGGCCACCCAGGTGACCATTCCACCTGCCAGGCCGACCTTGGGTCTGCTGGCACCAAGCACCTTGGGCAAAACCAAGGTTCCGGGTCAAGGCTGCCAGCCAAACCCCGGGCTGGTGGGTCATCCGGGTAGCGCAGTCGCCCACGTCGGGACACACCACACAGGAAGGCAGATGGACATATCACATACAAGTGAATGGCACCAACCCCAATGGGGGCCTGGGCCCAGCACTGGCTTCTCACCTGGCAGAAGGCAGCTCCGGGATGTATGCCAGGGGTAGAACAGGGAGCCCTGTGCCCTTGTGCGCGACCCAGTCTCCTGGGACAAGGGTCCCATGGGTCTGATGTTCCCACGAGAAAGGAGGATGAATGGCCACGGGAAACCTTGGTCCTCGGTCCTCGTGCCCACGGCACGCCGCCTTCTGGCTTCAGTTGGATGCCACCGAGGGTCCGGGGACATCCACGATCTCCTCCCAGGAGACAGGCCGCCCAGGACCCTGACGCGGGGAATAGGACACATCAAAACGGGCAACATTCCATCAATCCCACGTTCCCCGTTGCCTAAGAGGCCCTGGACCCTGCCCCACCCTAACCATCTCCTGGGCATCCATCCCCAGGCCACACTCCTGAGCTTCTTACTTCCCGCTCTGTACCATGGCTCTCCTCTTCACAGTCGTCCAACCGCCACCCACCACCAGGTCCCACTCTGGAAACTACTCTTTCCTTTCCCCAAAGTCCCCAAGATCCCGCAGACATGGGACTTTCTGGGTCCCCTGTGGCCAGCCACCTACCCAGGGCCGGCCTAGGCACACACTGGACTAAGCTCTCTGAACAGATTCAAGGTGACCGAGGACAGGCAACCTAGGCACCAAGGGAGGATGAATGAGCATCTCTCACTCCTCACACCAGGATGCCTGCAGCACAAAGCCACTCCCTTCTTCCTCCTCAGGGAACAAATTCCTACCAGGTCCTCTTACCAAGTTCCAGGTATCCTCACAGGAAACCCTCCAAGGTCATTTATCCATTTCCCTCAGGGGCACAGACCCCAGGGAACAGAATCCAGTGTCCATAGCCAGCATCGGTTTGTGTACCTAGCCTGCTTGCCAAAACCACAACCCACCCACCCACACACACACACACAAACACCCACCTCCAAACAGCAAACACAGATCCTCCACCAACACCAGCAACCCCCAACCCAGCTCATTCTGTCTAAACCTGTATCTATCTGTCCAGCTGTACCTCTACCTCCTTTCTCTCTCTCTCTCTCTCTCTCGCTCTCTCTCTCTCTCTCTCTCTCTCTCTCTCTCTCTCTCTCTCTCTCTCTCTCTGTTTCTCTGTCTGTCTGTCTGTCTGTCTGTCTGTCTCTGTGACTCCCTCTATCCCGGCTTCCTTTCTACAATCCCATGAATGGCATCCAGGGCAGCTAGACCTGATATAGCCATCAGATGCTATATCATATTCAGTTGGGAAATGGTTTTCGCTACCCAACAGAGAGCTGTCCTACCAGGAGCACTGAGAGCCTAAAGGGCCCCATCTCCACACTGATCCCATCTTCCTACATGGCTCCTGGAAGAAGACCACTCCCCCTGCCGGCCTGAGACAACACTGTCTAGAGTCTTTTCTGTCTCTCCCTCTCTACAAAGCCTCTGAGTGAGCCTACAAAGGGAGCTCCCTGATGGAATAGGGTGGATATATATATATATATATATATGTGGGGGGGGGGGGAGCTGTGAATTCCTAGCTGTTTCAGGCAGGCCACTCCAATGGACGGTCCTGCCACTTTACCTGTAGTTGCCACAAAATGGACTCATCCACCAAGCCACAAGCACACACACACTCACACAACTCACTCTCTCTCTCTCTCACACACACACCCATGCACACACACGCATGGACACACACGCACACACACAGGCACACACACACACACACACACACACACACACACACACACACACACAGGCGCGCACGCACACACAAACACGTTTTGGAGGCCAGACAGAATCCTGTTGATTTCAGAGCCTCCTCTAAGTATAATAACAGCTGAGATGATTCAAGGGGCTTTCTGAGCTGTGACACTGGGGGCTCTCTCTGGGTGTAAGGCAAGGTGAGCTAGGCAGACCTATGGTGCTTGCTTGAGTGTGGGTGCACCTCACCACAGAGAAGAGGCCTGTGGGTGGAGGTATGTATGGGCAGAGACATCTGGCCTGGATGGTACCTCGCGGCCGGCTTGGCCTGCTTTGTGCACCCTTCGGTCCAAACCCTACTCTCGCTGCTTCTCCTGGGATTCATCCCCAGCCATCACACAGTCCTGACACCCCTTGAGACTAGGAACACACAACCAGGTTGCTTATGAAGACTAGAGTGGTGCCTCCCAGACCCCCTAGTAGGGATTGTGGAGGTGGCTGTGGGGCAGAAACCTTTTCTGATAGGTTCCACGCCCTGAATTGTGCCTGCAGGCAGCACAGCTCAAGGAGATTGGCCATGTGTGAAAGAAAGCAAAGGAAAGCCAGAGATGAGGAGGCCAGCCAGAAGACCAGGAAGGGGGAACCGAGGAGGGCACACCGAGAGAAGACAGAGGGAGGGAGTTCCATGGATGGCAGACATCTGGCCACAATGGCTACCTGGCCAGGAGAGAGCCTGACTCCTGACTACAGGCCAGAGAGGCTGGGCAGAGTGCACCTTTTCGGGAAGTGAGCTGTGGGTGCTGCTCTGGGAGGCTCAGGCAAGAACCAGGTGGTCCCTGGGTGGCCTCTGTGCACAAGGGTGTGTGGGCTGGCGATCTGGACTGGTCCCCAGGACAAGGCAAGCCAGATGCAGGCCGGGAGGCAGAATGCCAGGCAGCCAGGTGCCCTGATCGCTCCAGACATGGCGGCCTCAGGAGCCGCGAGCTAGGGAGCGAGCAAGGGAGCGAGCGCGAGCTTCCTGGAACCCAGCCAGCCGAGCCCTTGGCGCCTGGCGTGGGCGACCAGGGCCATGCATCTTCCGACCTATCTCCTGGGCCAAGGAGACTAGCCCGGGGCCCGTGGGGCCGGCCCGGGGAGCCTCTCCCTAAGGCTGCCAGGGCCGGCGGGCGCCATGTCCGGAGAAGGCCGGGGGGGACCTGCTGGCGGGATCCGAGAAAGCATTTCGCTTGATGGCAGTAGAGCACCGCCAATGCCAGCCGCCATGGGCCAGGCATGCACTCCCTCCGCCCTTTCCGAGGCAAAAAAACGCCAAGCAGCTCCCACAGGCTGCAAGACTGCAAGATGGCTGCCAGACAAGCAAGGAGGCCAGGACTGGCCAGGGATGGCTCCCCTTCTCCCCTGCTGCAAGGGATGGACCCCGATCGTGTGGGCATGGCGGGCGCAGCCCACCTGCCTGCAGACCCCTCCAACGCCCAACGTGGGGGTGTGGGTGGGGGTGGCGGTGCGGTGGCTAGCCCGCTGGCCTGCAAGCCTGCAAGTGACCCTAAGGGAACTCTACTGCAAGGGAAGGCCAATGTGGGCAACAGGGGTGAAGTGAAGCATGGGGACCAAACTCGTGCATTGCCCTGGGGACCCCAGTGCGGGTGGCTGAGTGCCGCCCCCTATCTGCCAAGCCACAGTATTCTGAAAGGTGCCCTCCTCCCTCTTCCTGCCCTTACCCACACTCCCCAACAGGCAAGGCCCTCAACGATCCTGCAGCTATCTACCTGACCCTGGCCACCCAGGTGACCATTCCACCTGCCAGGCCGACCTTGGGTCTGCTGGCACCAAGCACCTTGGGCAAAACCAAGGTTCCGGGTCAAGGCTGCCAGCCAAACCCCGGGCTGGTGGGTCATCCGGGTAGCGCAGTCGCCCACGTCGGGACACACCACACAGGAAGGCAGATGGACATATCACATACAAGTGAATGGCACCAACCCCAATGGGGGCCTGGGCCCAGCACTGGCTTCTCACCTGGCAGAAGGCAGCTCCGGGATGTATGCCAGGGGTAGAACAGGGAGCCCTGTGCCCTTGTGCGCGACCCAGTCTCCTGGGACAAGGGTCCCATGGGTCTGATGTTCCCACGAGAAAGGAGGATGAATGGCCACGGGAAACCTTGGTCCTCGGTCCTCGTGCCCACGGCACGCCGCCTTCTGGCTTCAGTTGGATGCCACCGAGGGTCCGGGGACATCCACGATCTCCTCCCAGGAGACAGGCCGCCCAGGACCCTGACGCGGGGAATAGGACACATCAAAACGGGCAACATTCCATCAATCCCACGTTCCCCGTTGCCTAAGAGGCCCTGGACCCTGCCCCACCCTAACCATCTCCTGGGCATCCATCCCCAGGCCACACTCCTGAGCTTCTTACTTCCCGCTCTGTACCATGGCTCTCCTCTTCACAGTCGTCCAACCGCCACCCACCACCAGGTCCCACTCTGGAAACTACTCTTTCCTTTCCCCAAAGTCCCCAAGATCCCGCAGACATGGGACTTTCTGGGTCCCCTGTGGCCAGCCACCTACCCAGGGCCGGCCTAGGCACACACTGGACTAAGCTCTCTGAACAGATTCAAGGTGACCGAGGACAGGCAACCTAGGCACCAAGGGAGGATGAATGAGCATCTCTCACTCCTCACACCAGGATGCCTGCAGCACAAAGCCACTCCCTTCTTCCTCCTCAGGGAACAAATTCCTACCAGGTCCTCTTACCAAGTTCCAGGTATCCTCACAGGAAACCCTCCAAGGTCATTTATCCATTTCCCTCAGGGGCGCAGACCCCAGGGAACAGAATCCAGTGTCCATAGCCAGCATCGGTTTGTGTACCTAGCCTGCTTGCCAAAACCACAACCCACCCACCCACACACACACACACAAACACCCACCTCCAAACAGCAAACACAGATCCTCCACCAACACCAGCAACCCCCAACCCAGCTCATTCTGTCTAAACCTGTATCTATCTGTCCAGCTGTACCTCTACCTCCTTTCTCTCTCTCTCTCTCTCTCTCTCTCTCTCTCTCTCTCTCTCTCTCTCTCTCTCTCTCTCTCTCTCTCTGTTTCTCTGTCTGTCTGTCTGTCTGTCTGTCTGTCTCTGTGACTCCCTCTATCCCGGCTTCCTTTCTACAATCCCATGAATGGCATCCAGGGCAGCTAGACCTGATATAGCCATCAGATGCTATATCATATTCAGTTGGGAAATGGTTTTCGCTACCCAACAGAGAGCTGTCCTACCAGGAGCACTGAGAGCCTAAAGGGCCCCATCTCCACACTGATCCCATCTTCCTACATGGCTCCTGGAAGAAGACCACTCCCCCCTGCCGGCCTGAGACAACACTGTCTAGAGTCTTTTCTGTCTCTCCCTCTCTACAAAGCCTCTGAGTGAGCCTACAAAGGGAGCTCCCTGATGGAATAGGGTGGATATATATATATATATATATATGTGGGGGGTGGGGGGAGCTGTGAATTCCTAGCTGTTTCAGGCAGGCCACTCCAATGGACGGTCCTGCCACTTTACCTGTAGTTGCCACAAAATGGACTCATCCACCAAGCCACAAGCACACACACACTCACACAACTCACTCTCTCTCTCTCTCACACACACACCCATGCACACACACGCATGGACACACACGCACACACACAGGCACACACACACACACACACACACACACACACACACACACACACACACAGGGGCGCGCACGCACACACAAACACGTTTTGGAGGCCAGACAGAATCCTGTTGATTTCAGAGCCTCCTCTAAGTATAATAACAGCTGAGATGATTCAAGGGGCTTTCTGAGCTGTGACACTGGGGGCTCTCTCTGGGTGTAAGGCAAGGTGAGCTAGGCAGACCTATGGTGCTTGCTTGAGTGTGGGTGCACCTCACCACAGAGAAGAGGCCTGTGGGTGGAGGTATGTATGGGCAGAGACATCTGGCCTGGATGGTACCTCGCGGCCGGCTTGGCCTGCTTTGTGCACCCTTCGGTCCAAACCCTACTCTCGCTGCTTCTCCTGGGATTCATCCCCAGCCATCACACAGTCCTGACACCCCTTGAGACTAGGAACACACAACCAGGTTGCTTATGAAGACTAGAGTGGTGCCTCCCAGACCCCCTAGTAGGGATTG
Source organism: Phodopus roborovskii (assembly GCF_943737965.1). NCBI lineage: Eukaryota > Metazoa > Chordata > Mammalia > Rodentia > Cricetidae > Phodopus > Phodopus roborovskii. Next base: position 32,967 of record NW_026127092.1, read on the forward strand.
TGGAGGTGGCTGTGGGGCAGAAACCTTTTCTGATAGGTTCCACGCCCTGAATTGTGCCTGCAGGCAGCACAGCTCAAGGAGATTGGCCATGTGTGAAAGAAAGCAAAGGAAAGCCAGAGATGAGGAGGCCAGCCAGAAGACCAGGAAGGGGGAACCGAGGAGGGCACACCGAGAGAAGACAGAGGGAGGGAGTTCCATGGATGGCAGACATCTGGCCACAATGGCTACCTGGCCAGGAGAGAGCCTGACTCCTGACTACAGGCCAGAGAGGCTGGGCAGAGTGCACCTTTTCGGGAAGTGAGCTGTGGGTGCTGCTCTGGGAGGCTCAGGCAAGAACCAGGTGGTCCCTGGGTGGCCTCTGTGCACAAGGGTGTGTGGGCTGGCGATCTGGACTGGTCCCCAGGACAAGGCAAGCCAGATGCAGGCCGGGAGGCAGAATGCCAGGCAGCCAGGTGCCCTGATCGCTCCAGACATGGCGGCCTCAGGAGCCGCGAGCTAGGGAGCGAGCAAGGGAGCGAGCGCGAGCTTCCTGGAACCCAGCCAGCCGAGCCCTTGGCGCCTGGCGTGGGCGACCAGGGCCATGCATCTTCCGACCTATCTCCTGGGCCAAGGAGACTAGCCCGGGGCCCGTGGGGCCGGCCCGGGGGAGCCTCTCCCTAAGGCTGCCAGGGCCGGCGGGCGCCATGTCCGGAGAAGGCCGGGGGGGACCTGCTGGCGGGATCCGAGAAAGCATTTCGCTTGATGGCAGTAGAGCACCGCCAATGCCAGCCGCCATGGGCCAGGCATGCACTCCCTCCGCCCTTTCCGAGGCAAAAAAACGCCAAGCAGCTCCCACAGGCTGCAAGACTGCAAGATGGCTGCCAGACAAGCAAGGAGGCCAGGACTGGCCAGGGATGGCTCCCCTTCTCCCCTGCTGCAAGGGATGGACCCCGATCGTGTGGGCATGGCGGGCGCAGCCCACCTGCCTGCAGACCCCTCCAACGCCCAACGTGGGGGTGTGGGTGGGGGTGGCGGTGCGGTGGCTAGCCCGCTGGCCTGCAAGCCTGCAAGTGACCCTAAGGGAACTCTACTGCAAGGGAAGGCCAATGTGGGCAACAGGGGTGAAGTGAAGCATGGGGACCAAACTCGTGCATTGCCCTGGGGACCCCAGTGCGGGTGGCTGAGTGCCGCCCCCTATCTGCCAAGCCACAGTATTCTGAAAGGTGCCCTCCTCCCTCTTCCTGCCCTTACCCACACTCCCCAACAGGCAAGGCCCTCAACGATCCTGCAGCTATCTACCTGACCCTGGCCACCCAGGTGACCATTCCACCTGCCAGGCCGACCTTGGGTCTGCTGGCACCAAGCACCTTGGGCAAAACCAAGGTTCCGGGTCAAGGCTGCCAGCCAAACCCCGGGCTGGTGGGTCATCCGGGTAGCGCAGTCGCCCACGTCGGGACACACCACACAGGAAGGCAGATGGACATATCACATACAAGTGAATGGCACCAACCCCAATGGGGGCCTGGGCCCAGCACTGGCTTCTCACCTGGCAGAAGGCAGCTCCGGGATGTATGCCAGGGGTAGAACAGGGAGCCCTGTGCCCTTGTGCGCGACCCAGTCTCCTGGGACAAGGGTCCCATGGGTCTGATGTTCCCACGAGAAAGGAGGATGAATGGCCACGGGAAACCTTGGTCCTCGGTCCTCGTGCCCACGGCACGCCGCCTTCTGGCTTCAGTTGGATGCCACCGAGGGTCCGGGGGACATCCACGATCTCCTCCCAGGAGACAGGCCGCCCAGGACCCTGACGCGGGGAATAGGACACATCAAAACGGGCAACATTCCATCAATCCCACGTTCCCCGTTGCCTAAGAGGCCCTGGACCCTGCCCCACCCTAACCATCTCCTGGGCATCCATCCCCAGGCCACACTCCTGAGCTTCTTACTTCCCGCTCTGTACCATGGCTCTCCTCTTCACAGTCGTCCAACCGCCACCCACCACCAGGTCCCACTCTGGAAACTACTCTTTCCTTTCCCCAAAGTCCCCAAGATCCCGCAGACATGGGACTTTCTGGGTCCCCTGTGGCCAGCCACCTACCCAGGGCCGGCCTAGGCACACACTGGACTAAGCTCTCTGAACAGATTCAAGGTGACCGAGGACAGGCAACCTAGGCACCAAGGGAGGATGAATGAGCATCTCTCACTCCTCACACCAGGATGCCTGCAGCACAAAGCCACTCCCTTCTTCCTCCTCAGGGAACAAATTCCTACCAGGTCCTCTTACCAAGTTCCAGGTATCCTCACAGGAAACCCTCCAAGGTCATTTATCCATTTCCCTCAGGGGCGCAGACCCCAGGGAACAGAATCCAGTGTCCATAGCCAGCATCGGTTTGTGTACCTAGCCTGCTTGCCAAAACCACAACCCACCCACCCACACACACACACACAAACACCCACCTCCAAACAGCAAACACAGATCCTCCACCAACACCAGCAACCCCCAACCCAGCTCATTCTGTCTAAACCTGTATCTATCTGTCCAGCTGTACCTCTACCTCCTTTCTCTCTCTCTCTCTCTCTCTCTCTCTCTCTCTCTCTCTCTCTCTCTCTCTCTCTCTCTCTCTCTCTCTCTGTTTCTCTGTCTGTCTGTCTGTCTGTCTGTCTGTCTCTGTGACTCCCTCTATCCCGGCTTCCTTTCTACAATCCCATGAATGGCATCCAGGGCAGCTAGACCTGATATAGCCATCAGATGCTATATCATATTCAGTTGGGAAATGGTTTTCGCTACCCAACAGAGAGCTGTCCTACCAGGAGCACTGAGAGCCTAAAGGGCCCCATCTCCACACTGATCCCATCTTCCTACATGGCTCCTGGAAGAAGACCACTCCCCCTGCCGGCCTGAGACAACACTGTCTAGAGTCTTTTCTGTCTCTCCCTCTCTACAAAGCCTCTGAGTGAGCCTACAAAGGGAGCTCCCTGATGGAATAGGGTGGATATATATATATATATATATATATGTGGGGGGGGGGGGGGAGCTGTGAATTCCTAGCTGTTTCAGGCAGGCCACTCCAATGGACGGTCCTGCCACTTTACCTGTAGTTGCCACAAAATGGACTCATCCACCAAGCCACAAGCACACACACACTCACACAACTCACTCTCTCTCTCTCTCACACACACACCCATGCACACACACGCATGGACACACACGCACACACACAGGCACACACACACACACACACACACACACACACACACACACACACACACAGGCGCGCACGCACACACAAACACGTTTTGGAGGCCAGACAGAATCCTGTTGATTTCAGAGCCTCCTCTAAGTATAATAACAGCTGAGATGATTCAAGGGGCTTTCTGAGCTGTGACACTGGGGGCTCTCTCTGGGTGTAAGGCAAGGTGAGCTAGGCAGACCTATGGTGCTTGCTTGAGTGTGGGTGCACCTCACCACAGAGAAGAGGCCTGTGGGTGGAGGTATGTATGGGCAGAGACATCTGGCCTGGATGGTACCTCGCGGCCGGCTTGGCCTGCTTTGTGCACCCTTCGGTCCAAACCCTACTCTCGCTGCTTCTCCTGGGATTCATCCCCAGCCATCACACAGTCCTGACACCCCTTGAGACTAGGAACACACAACCAGGTTGCTTATGAAGACTAGAGTGGTGCCTCCCAGACCCCCTAGTAGGGATTGTGGAGGTGGCTGTGGGGCAGAAACCTTTTCTGATAGGTTCCACGCCCTGAATTGTGCCTGCAGGCAGCACAGCTCAAGGAGATTGGCCATGTGTGAAAGAAAGCAAAGGAAAGCCAGAGATGAGGAGGCCAGCCAGAAGACCAGGAAGGGGGAACCGAGGAGGGCACACCGAGAGAAGACAGAGGGAGGGAGTTCCATGGATGGCAGACATCTGGCCACAATGGCTACCTGGCCAGGAGAGAGCCTGACTCCTGACTACAGGCCAGAGAGGCTGGGCAGAGTGCACCTTTTCGGGAAGTGAGCTGTGGGTGCTGCTCTGGGAGGCTCAGGCAAGAACCAGGTGGTCCCTGGGTGGCCTCTGTGCACAAGGGTGTGTGGGCTGGCGATCTGGACTGGTCCCCAGGACAAGGCAAGCCAGATGCAGGCCGGGAGGCAGAATGCCAGGCAGCCAGGTGCCCTGATCGCTCCAGACATGGCGGCCTCAGGAGCCGCGAGCTAGGGAGCGAGCAAGGGGAGCGAGCGCGAGCTTCCTGGAACCCAGCCAGCCGAGCCCTTGGCGCCTGGCGTGGGCGACCAGGGCCATGCATCTTCCGACCTATCTCCTGGGCCAAGGAGACTAGCCCGGGGCCCGTGGGGCCGGCCCGGGGAGCCTCTCCCTAAGGCTGCCAGGGCCGGCGGGCGCCATGTCCGGAGAAGGCCGGGGGGGACCTGCTGGCGGGATCCGAGAAAGCATTTCGCTTGATGGCAGTAGAGCACCGCCAATGCCAGCCGCCATGGGCCAGGCATGCACTCCCTCCGCCCTTTCCGAGGCAAAAAACGCCAAGCAGCTCCCACAGGCTGCAAGACTGCAAGATGGCTGCCAGACAAGCAAGGAGGCCAGGACTGGCCAGGGATGGCTCCCCTTCTCCCCTGCTGCAAGGGATGGACCCCGATCGTGTGGGCATGGCGGGCGCAGCCCACCTGCCTGCAGACCCCTCCAACGCCCAACGTGGGGGTGTGGGTGGGGGTGGCGGTGCGGTGGCTAGCCCGCTGGCCTGCAAGCCTGCAAGTGACCCTAAGGGAACTCTACTGCAAGGGAAGGCCAATGTGGGCAACAGGGGTGAAGTGAAGCATGGGGACCAAACTCGTGCATTGCCCTGGGGACCCCAGTGCGGGTGGCTGAGTGCCGCCCCCTATCTGCCAAGCCACAGTATTCTGAAAGGTGCCCTCCTCCCTCTTCCTGCCCTTACCCACACTCCCCAACAGGCAAGGCCCTCAACGATCCTGCAGCTATCTACCTGACCCTGGCCACCCAGGTGACCATTCCACCTGCCAGGCCGACCTTGGGTCTGCTGGCACCAAGCACCTTGGGCAAAACCAAGGTTCCGGGTCAAGGCTGCCAGCCAAACCCCGGGCTGGTGGGTCATCCGGGTAGCGCAGTCGCCCACGTCGGGACACACCACACAGGAAGGCAGATGGACATATCACATACAAGTGAATGGCACCAACCCCAATGGGGGCCTGGGCCCAGCACTGGCTTCTCACCTGGCAGAAGGCAGCTCCGGGATGTATGCCAGGGGTAGAACAGGGAGCCCTGTGCCCTTGTGCGCGACCCAGTCTCCTGGGACAAGGGTCCCATGGGTCTGATGTTCCCACGAGAAAGGAGGATGAATGGCCACGGGAAACCTTGGTCCTCGGTCCTCGTGCCCACGGCACGCCGCCTTCTGGCTTCAGTTGGATGCCACCGAGGGTCCGGGGGACATCCACGATCTCCTCCCAGGAGACAGGCCGCCCAGGACCCTGACGCGGGGAATAGGACACATCAAAACGGGCAACATTCCATCAATCCCACGTTCCCCGTTGCCTAAGAGGCCCTGGACCCTGCCCCACCCTAACCATCTCCTGGGCATCCATCCCCAGGCCACACTCCTGAGCTTCTTACTTCCCGCTCTGTACCATGGCTCTCCTCTTCACAGTCGTCCAACCGCCACCCACCACCAGGTCCCACTCTGGAAACTACTCTTTCCTTTCCCCAAAGTCCCCAAGATCCCGCAGACATGGGACTTTCTGGGTCCCCTGTGGCCAGCCACCTACCCAGGGCCGGCCTAGGCACACACTGGACTAAGCTCTCTGAACAGATTCAAGGTGACCGAGGACAGGCAACCTAGGCACCAAGGGAGGATGAATGAGCATCTCTCACTCCTCACACCAGGATGCCTGCAGCACAAAGCCACTCCCTTCTTCCTCCTCAGGGAACAAATTCCTACCAGGTCCTCTTACCAAGTTCCAGGTATCCTCACAGGAAACCCTCCAAGGTCATTTATCCATTTCCCTCAGGGGCACAGACCCCAGGGAACAGAATCCAGTGTCCATAGCCAGCATCGGTTTGTGTACCTAGCCTGCTTGCCAAAACCACAACCCACCCACCCACACACACACACACAAACACCCACCTCCAAACAGCAAACACAGATCCTCCACCAACACCAGCAACCCCCAACCCAGCTCATTCTGTCTAAACCTGTATCTATCTGTCCAGCTGTACCTCTACCTCCTTTCTCTCTCTCTCTCTCTCTCTCTCTCTCTCTCTCTCTCTCTCTCTCTCTCTCTCTCTCTCTCTCTCTCTGTTTCTCTGTCTGTCTGTCTGTCTGTCTGTCTGTCTCTGTGACTCCCTCTATCCCGGCTTCCTTTCTACAATCCCATGAATGGCATCCAGGGCAGCTAGACCTGATATAGCCATCAGATGCTATATCATATTCAGTTGGGAAATGGTTTTCGCTACCCAACAGAGAGCTGTCCTACCAGGAGCACTGAGAGCCTAAAGGGCCCCATCTCCACACTGATCCCATCTTCCTACATGGCTCCTGGAAGAAGACCACTCCCCCTGCCGGCCTGAGACAACACTGTCTAGAGTCTTTTCTGTCTCTCCCTCTCTACAAAGCCTCTGAGTGAGCCTACAAAGGGAGCTCCCTGATGGAATAGGGTGGATATATATATATATATATATATATGTGGGGGGTGGGGGGGAGCTGTGAATTCCTAGCTGTTTCAGGCAGGCCACTCCAATGGACGGTCCTGCCACTTTACCTGTAGTTGCCACAAAATGGACTCATCCACCAAGCCACAAGCACACACACACTCACACAACTCACTCTCTCTCTCTCTCACACACACACCCATGCACACACACGCATGGACACACACGCACACACACAGGACACACACACACACACACACACACACACACACACACACACACACACACACAGGCGCGCACGCACACACAAACACGTTTTGGAGGCCAGACAGAATCCTGTTGATTTCAGAGCCTCCTCTAAGTATAATAACAGCTGAGATGATTCAAGGGGCTTTCTGAGCTGTGACACTGGGGGCTCTCTCTGGGTGTAAGGCAAGGTGAGCTAGGCAGACCTATGGTGCTTGCTTGAGTGTGGGTGCACCTCACCACAGAGAAGAGGCCTGTGGGTGGAGGTATGTATGGGCAGAGACATCTGGCCTGGATGGTACCTCGCGGCCGGCTTGGCCTGCTTTGTGCACCCTTCGGTCCAAACCCTACTCTCGCTGCTTCTCCTGGGATTCATCCCCAGCCATCACACAGTCCTGACACCCCTTGAGACTAGGAACACACAACCAGGTTGCTTATGAAGACTAGAGTGGTGCCTCCCAGACCCCCTAGTAGGGATTGTGGAGGTGGCTGTGGGGCAGAAACCTTTTCTGATAGGTTCCACGCCCTGAATTGTGCCTGCAGGCAGCACAGCTCAAGGAGATTGGCCATGTGTGAAAGAAAGCAAAGGAAAGCCAGAGATGAGGAGGCCAGCCAGAAGACCAGGAAGGGGGAACCGAGGAGGGCACACCGAGAGAAGACAGAGGGAGGGAGTTCCATGGATGGCAGACATCTGGCCACAATGGCTACCTGGCCAGGAGAGAGCCTGACTCCTGACTACAGGCCAGAGAGGCTGGGCAGAGTGCACCTTTTCGGGAAGTGAGCTGTGGGTGCTGCTCTGGGAGGCTCAGGCAAGAACCAGGTGGTCCCTGGGTGGCCTCTGTGCACAAGGGTGTGTGGGCTGGCGATCTGGACTGGTCCCCAGGACAAGGCAAGCCAGATGCAGGCCGGGAGGCAGAATGCCAGGCAGCCAGGTGCCCTGATCGCTCCAGACATGGCGGCCTCAGGAGCCGCGAGCTAGGGAGCGAGCAAGGGGAGCGAGCGCGAGCTTCCTGGAACCCAGCCAGCCGAGCCCTTGGCGCCTGGCGTGGGCGACCAGGGCCATGCATCTTCCGACCTATCTCCTGGGCCAAGGAGACTAGCCCGGGGCCCGTGGGGCCGGCCCGGGGAGCCTCTCCCTAAGGCTGCCAGGGCCGGCGGGCGCCATGTCCGGAGAAGGCCGGGGGGGACCTGCTGGCGGGATCCGAGAAAGCATTTCGCTTGATGGCAGTAGAGCACCGCCAATGCCAGCCGCCATGGGCCAGGCATGCACTCCCTCCGCCCTTTCCGAGGCAAAAAACGCCAAGCAGCTCCCACAGGCTGCAAGACTGCAAGATGGCTGCCAGACAAGCAAGGAGGCCAGGACTGGCCAGGGATGGCTCCCCTTCTCCCCTGCTGCAAGGGATGGACCCCGATCGTGTGGGCATGGCGGGCGCAGCCCACCTGCCTGCAGACCCCTCCAACGCCCAACGTGGGGGTGTGGGTGGGGGTGGCGGTGCGGTGGCTAGCCCGCTGGCCTGCAAGCCTGCAAGTGACCCTAAGGGAACTCTACTGCAAGGGAAGGCCAATGTGGGCAACAGGGGTGAAGTGAAGCATGGGGACCAAACTCGTGCATTGCCCTGGGGACCCCAGTGCGGGTGGCTGAGTGCCGCCCCCTATCTGCCAAGCCACAGTATTCTGAAAGGTGCCCTCCTCCCTCTTCCTGCCCTTACCCACACTCCCCAACAGGCAAGGCCCTCAACGATCCTGCAGCTATCTACCTGACCCTGGCCACCCAGGTGACCATTCCACCTGCCAGGCCGACCTTGGGTCTGCTGGCACCAAGCACCTTGGGCAAAACCAAGGTTCCGGGTCAAGGCTGCCAGCCAAACCCCGGGCTGGTGGGTCATCCGGGTAGCGCAGTCGCCCACGTCGGGACACACCACACAGGAAGGCAGATGGACATATCACATACAAGTGAATGGCACCAACCCCAATGGGGGCCTGGGCCCAGCACTGGCTTCTCACCTGGCAGAAGGCAGCTCCGGGATGTATGCCAGGGGTAGAACAGGGAGCCCTGTGCCCTTGTGCGCGACCCAGTCTCCTGGGACAAGGGTCCCATGGGTCTGATGTTCCCACGAGAAAGGAGGATGAATGGCCACGGGAAACCTTGGTCCTCGGTCCTCGTGCCCACGGCACGCCGCCTTCTGGCTTCAGTTGGATGCCACCGAGGGTCCGGGGACATCCACGATCTCCTCCCAGGAGACAGGCCGCCCAGGACCCTGACGCGGGGAATAGGACACATCAAAACGGGCAACATTCCATCAATCCCACGTTCCCCGTTGCCTAAGAGGCCCTGGACCCTGCCCCACCCTAACCATCTCCTGGGCATCCATCCCCAGGCCACACTCCTGAGCTTCTTACTTCCCGCTCTGTACCATGGCTCTCCTCTTCACAGTCGTCCAACCGCCACCCACCACCAGGTCCCACTCTGGAAACTACTCTTTCCTTTCCCCAAAGTCCCCAAGATCCCGCAGACATGGGACTTTCTGGGTCCCCTGTGGCCAGCCACCTACCCAGGGCCGGCCTAGGCACACACTGGACTAAGCTCTCTGAACAGATTCAAGGTGACCGAGGACAGGCAACCTAGGCACCAAGGGAGGATGAATGAGCATCTCTCACTCCTCACACCAGGATGCCTGCAGCACAAAGCCACTCCCTTCTTCCTCCTCAGGGAACAAATTCCTACCAGGTCCTCTTACCAAGTTCCAGGTATCCTCACAGGAAACCCTCCAAGGTCATTTATCCATTTCCCTCAGGGGCACAGACCCCAGGGAACAGAATCCAGTGTCCATAGCCAGCATCGGTTTGTGTACCTAGCCTGCTTGCCAAAACCACAACCCACCCACCCACACACACACACACAAACACCCACCTCCAAACAGCAAACACAGATCCTCCACCAACACCAGCAACCCCCAACCCAGCTCATTCTGTCTAAACCTGTATCTATCTGTCCAGCTGTACCTCTACCCCCCCTCTCTCTCTCTCTCTCTCTCTCTCTCTCTCTCTCTCTCTCTCTCTCTCTCTCTCTCTCTCTCTCTCTCTCTGTTTCTCTGTCTGTCTGTCTGTCTGTCTGTCTGTCTCTGTGACTCCCTCTATCCCGGCTTCCTTTCTACAATCCCATGAATGGCATCCAGGGCAGCTAGACCTGATATAGCCATCAGATGCTATATCATATTCAGTTGGGAAATGGTTTTCGCTACCCAACAGAGAGCTGTCCTACCAGGAGCACTGAGAGCCTAAAGGGCCCCATCTCCACACTGATCCCATCTTCCTACATGGCTCCTGGAAGAAGACCACTCCCCCTGCCGGCCTGAGACAACACTGTCTAGAGTCTTTTCTGTCTCTCCCTCTCTACAAAGCCTCTGAGTGAGCCTACAAAGGGAGCTCCCTGATGGAATAGGGTGGTATATATATATATATATATATATGTGGGGGGGGGGAGCTGTGAATTCCTAGCTGTTTCAGGCAGGCCACTCCAATGGACGGTCCTGCCACTTTACCTGTAGTTGCCACAAAATGGACTCATCCACCAAGCCACAAGCACACACACACTCACACAACTCACTCTCTCTCTCTCTCACACACACACCCATGCACACACACGCATGGACACACACGCACACACACAGGCACACACACACACACACACACACACACACACACACACACACACACAGGCGCGCACGCACACACAAACACGTTTTGGAGGCCAGACAGAATCCTGTTGATTTCAGAGCCTCCTCTAAGTATAATAACAGCTGAGATGATTCAAGGGGCTTTCTGAGCTGTGACACTGGGGGCTCTCTCTGGGTGTAAGGCAAGGTGAGCTAGGCAGACCTATGGTGCTTGCTTGAGTGTGGGTGCACCTCACCACAGAGAAGAGGCCTGTGGGTGGAGGTATGTATGGGCAGAGACATCTGGCCTGGATGGTACCTCGCGGCCGGCTTGGCCTGCTTTGTGCACCCTTCGGTCCAAACCCTACTCTCGCTGCTTCTCCTGGGATTCATCCCCAGCCATCACACAGTCCTGACACCCCTTGAGACTAGGAACACACAACCAGGTTGCTTATGAAGACTAGAGTGGTGCCTCCCAGACCCCCCTAGTAGGGATTGTGGAGGTGGCTGTGGGGCAGAAACCTTTTCTGATAGGTTCCACGCCCTGAATTGTGCCTGCAGGCAGCACAGCTCAAGGAGATTGGCCATGTGTGAAAGAAAGCAAAGGAAAGCCAGAGATGAGGAGGCCAGCCAGAAGACCAGGAAGGGGGAACCGAGGAGGGCACACCGAGAGAAGACAGAGGGAGGGAGTTCCATGGATGGCAGACATCTGGCCACAATGGCTACCTGGCCAGGAGAGAGCCTGACTCCTGACTACAGGCCAGAGAGGCTGGGCAGAGTGCACCTTTTCGGGAAGTGAGCTGTGGGTGCTGCTCTGGGAGGCTCAGGCAAGAACCAGGTGGTCCCTGGGTGGCCTCTGTGCACAAGGGTGTGTGGGCTGGCGATCTGGACTGGTCCCCAGGACAAGGCAAGCCAGATGCAGGCCGGGAGGCAGAATGCCAGGCAGCCAGGTGCCCTGATCGCTCCAGACATGGCGGCCTCAGGAGCCGCGAGCTAGGGAGCGAGCAAGGGAGCGAGCGCGAGCTTCCTGGAACCCAGCCAGCCGAGCCCTTGGCGCCTGGCGTGGGCGACCAGGGCCATGCATCTTCCGACCTATCTCCTGGGCCAAGGAGACTAGCCCGGGGCCCGTGGGGCCGGCCCGGGGAGCCTCTCCCTAAGGCTGCCAGGGCCGGCGGGCGCCATGTCCGGAGAAGGCCGGGGGGACCTGCTGGCGGGATCCGAGAAAGCATTTCGCTTGATGGCAGTAGAGCACCGCCAATGCCAGCCGCCATGGGCCAGGCATGCACTCCCTCCGCCCTTTCCGAGGCAAAAAAACGCCAAGCAGCTCCCACAGGCTGCAAGACTGCAAGATGGCTGCCAGACAAGCAAGGAGGCCAGGACTGGCCAGGGATGGCTCCCCTTCTCCCCTGCTGCAAGGGATGGACCCCGATCGTGTGGGCATGGCGGGCGCAGCCCACCTGCCTGCAGACCCCTCCAACGCCCAACGTGGGGGTGTGGGTGGGGGTGGCGGTGCGGTGGCTAGCCCGCTGGCCTGCAAGCCTGCAAGTGACCCTAAGGGAACTCTACTGCAAGGGAAGGCCAATGTGGGCAACAGGGGTGAAGTGAAGCATGGGGACCAAACTCGTGCATTGCCCTGGGGACCCCAGTGCGGGTGGCTGAGTGCCGCCCCCTATCTGCCAAGCCACAGTATTCTGAAAGGTGCCCTCCTCCCTCTTCCTGCCCTTACCCACACTCCCCAACAGGCAAGGCCCTCAACGATCCTGCAGCTATCTACCTGACCCTGGCCACCCAGGTGACCATTCCACCTGCCAGGCCGACCTTGGGTCTGCTGGCACCAAGCACCTTGGGCAAAACCAAGGTTCCGGGTCAAGGCTGCCAGCCAAACCCCGGGCTGGTGGGTCATCCGGGTAGCGCAGTCGCCCACGTCGGGACACACCACACAGGAAGGCAGATGGACATATCACATACAAGTGAATGGCACCAACCCCAATGGGGGCCTGGGCCCAGCACTGGCTTCTCACCTGGCAGAAGGCAGCTCCGGGATGTATGCCAGGGGTAGAACAGGGAGCCCTGTGCCCTTGTGCGCGACCCAGTCTCCTGGGACAAGGGTCCCATGGGTCTGATGTTCCCACGAGAAAGGAGGATGAATGGCCACGGGAAACCTTGGTCCTCGGTCCTCGTGCCCACGGCACGCCGCCTTCTGGCTTCAGTTGGATGCCACCGAGGGTCCGGGGGACATCCACGATCTCCTCCCAGGAGACAGGCCGCCCAGGACCCTGACGCGGGGAATAGGACACATCAAAACGGGCAACATTCCATCAATCCCACGTTCCCCGTTGCCTAAGAGGCCCTGGACCCTGCCCCACCCTAACCATCTCCTGGGCATCCATCCCCAGGCCACACTCCTGAGCTTCTTACTTCCCGCTCTGTACCATGGCTCTCCTCTTCACAGTCGTCCAACCGCCACCCACCACCAGGTCCCACTCTGGAAACTACTCTTTCCTTTCCCCAAAGTCCCCAAGATCCCGCAGACATGGGACTTTCTGGGTCCCCCTGTGGCCAGCCACCTACCCAGGGCCGGCCTAGGCACACACTGGACTAAGCTCTCTGAACAGATTCAAGGTGACCGAGGACAGGCAACCTAGGCACCAAGGGAGGATGAATGAGCATCTCTCACTCCTCACACCAGGATGCCTGCAGCACAAAGCCACTCCCTTCTTCCTCCTCAGGGAACAAATTCCTACCAGGTCCTCTTACCAAGTTCCAGGTATCCTCACAGGAAACCCTCCAAGGTCATTTATCCATTTCCCTCAGGGGCACAGACCCCAGGGAACAGAATCCAGTGTCCATAGCCAGCATCGGTTTGTGTACCTAGCCTGCTTGCCAAAACCACAACCCACCCACACACACACACACACAAACACCCACCTCCAAACAGCAAACACAGATCCTCCACCAACACCAGCAACCCCCAACCCAGCTCATTCTGTCTAAACCTGTATCTATCTGTCCAGCTGTACCTCTACCTCCTTTCTCTCTCTCTCTCTCTCTCTCTCTCGCTCTCTCTCTCTCTCTCTCTCTCTCTCTCTCTCTCTCTCTCTCTCTCTCTCTGTTTCTCTGTCTGTCTGTCTGTCTGTCTGTCTGTCTCTGTGACTCCCTCTATCCCGGCTTCCTTTCTACAATCCCATGAATGGCATCCAGGGCAGCTAGACCTGATATAGCCATCAGATGCTATATCATATTCAGTTGGGAAATGGTTTTCGCTACCCAACAGAGAGCTGTCCTACCAGGAGCACTGAGAGCCTAAAGGGCCCCATCTCCACACTGATCCCATCTTCCTACATGGCTCCTGGAAGAAGACCACTCCCCCTGCCGGCCTGAGACAACACTGTCTAGAGTCTTTTCTGTCTCTCCCTCTCTACAAAGCCTCTGAGTGAGCCTACAAAGGGAGCTCCCTGATGGAATAGGGTGGATATATATATATATATATATATGTGGGGGGGGGGGGGAGCTGTGAATTCCTAGCTGTTTCAGGCAGGCCACTCCAATGGACGGTCCTGCCACTTTACCTGTAGTTGCCACAAAATGGACTCATCCACCAAGCCACAAGCACACACACACTCACACAACTCACTCTCTCTCTCTCTCACACACACACCCATGCACACACACGCATGGACACACACGCACACACACAGGCACACACACACACACACACACACACACACACACACACACACACACACAGGCGCGCACGCACACACAAACACGTTTTGGAGGCCAGACAGAATCCTGTTGATTTCAGAGCCTCCTCTAAGTATAATAACAGCTGAGATGATTCAAGGGGCTTTCTGAGCTGTGACACTGGGGGCTCTCTCTGGGTGTAAGGCAAGGTGAGCTAGGCAGACCTATGGTGCTTGCTTGAGTGTGGGTGCACCTCACCACAGAGAAGAGGCCTGTGGGTGGAGGTATGTATGGGCAGAGACATCTGGCCTGGATGGTACCTCGCGGCCGGCTTGGCCTGCTTTGTGCACCCTTCGGTCCAAACCCTACTCTCGCTGCTTCTCCTGGGATTCATCCCCAGCCATCACACAGTCCTGACACCCCTTGAGACTAGGAACACACAACCAGGTTGCTTATGAAGACTAGAGTGGTGCCTCCCAGACCCCCTAGTAGGGATTGTGGAGGTGGCTGTGGGGCAGAAACCTTTTCTGATAGGTTCCACGCCCTGAATTGTGCCTGCAGGCAGCACAGCTCAAGGAGATTGGCCATGTGTGAAAGAAAGCAAAGGAAAGCCAGAGATGAGGAGGCCAGCCAGAAGACCAGGAAGGGGGAACCGAGGAGGGCACACCGAGAGAAGACAGAGGGAGGGAGTTCCATGGATGGCAGACATCTGGCCACAATGGCTACCTGGCCAGGAGAGAGCCTGACTCCTGACTACAGGCCAGAGAGGCTGGGCAGAGTGCACCTTTTCGGGAAGTGAGCTGTGGGTGCTGCTCTGGGGAGGCTCAGGCAAGAACCAGGTGGTCCCTGGGTGGCCTCTGTGCACAAGGGTGTGTGGGCTGGCGATCTGGACTGGTCCCCAGGACAAGGCAAGCCAGATGCAGGCCGGGAGGCAGAATGCCAGGCAGCCAGGTGCCCTGATCGCTCCAGACATGGCGGCCTCAGGAGCCGCGAGCTAGGGAGCGAGCAAGGGAGCGAGCGCGAGCTTCCTGGAACCCAGCCAGCCGAGCCCTTGGCGCCTGGCGTGGGCGACCAGGGCCATGCATCTTCCGACCTATCTCCTGGGCCAAGGAGACTAGCCCGGGGCCCGTGGGGCCGGCCCGGGGAGCCTCTCCCTAAGGCTGCCAGGGCCGGCGGGCGCCATGTCCGGAGAAGGCCGGGGGGACCTGCTGGCGGGATCCGAGAAAGCATTTCGCTTGATGGCAGTAGAGCACCGCCAATGCCAGCCGCCATGGGCCAGGCATGCACTCCCTCCGCCCTTTCCGAGGCAAAAAAACGCCAAGCAGCTCCCACAGGCTGCAAGACTGCAAGATGGCTGCCAGACAAGCAAGGAGGCCAGGACTGGCCAGGGATGGCTCCCCTTCTCCCCTGCTGCAAGGGATGGACCCCGATCGTGTGGGCATGGCGGGCGCAGCCCACCTGCCTGCAGACCCCTCCAACGCCCAACGTGGGGGTGTGGGTGGGGGTGGCGGTGCGGTGGCTAGCCCGCTGGCCTGCAAGCCTGCAAGTGACCCTAAGGGAACTCTACTGCAAGGGAAGGCCAATGTGGGCAACAGGGGTGAAGTGAAGCATGGGGACCAAACTCGTGCATTGCCCTGGGGACCCCAGTGCGGGTGGCTGAGTGCCGCCCCCTATCTGCCAAGCCACAGTATTCTGAAAGGTGCCCTCCTCCCTCTTCCTGCCCTTACCCACACTCCCCAACAGGCAAGGCCCTCAACGATCCTGCAGCTATCTACCTGACCCTGGCCACCCAGGTGACCATTCCACCTGCCAGGCCGACCTTGGGTCTGCTGGCACCAAGCACCTTGGGCAAAACCAAGGTTCCGGGTCAAGGCTGCCAGCCAAACCCCGGGCTGGTGGGTCATCCGGGTAGCGCAGTCGCCCACGTCGGGACACACCACACAGGAAGGCAGATGGACATATCACATACAAGTGAATGGCACCAACCCCAATGGGGGCCTGGGCCCAGCACTGGCTTCTCACCTGGCAGAAGGCAGCTCCGGGATGTATGCCAGGGGTAGAACAGGGAGCCCTGTGCCCTTGTGCGCGACCCAGTCTCCTGGGACAAGGGTCCCATGGGTCTGATGTTCCCACGAGAAAGGAGGATGAATGGCCACGGGAAACCTTGGTCCTCGGTCCTCGTGCCCACGGCACGCCGCCTTCTGGCTTCAGTTGGATGCCACCGAGGGTCCGGGGACATCCACGATCTCCTCCCAGGAGACAGGCCGCCCAGGACCCTGACGCGGGGAATAGGACACATCAAAACGGGCAACATTCCATCAATCCCACGTTCCCCGTTGCCTAAGAGGCCCTGGACCCTGCCCCACCCTAACCATCTCCTGGGCATCCATCCCCAGGCCACACTCCTGAGCTTCTTACTTCCCGCTCTGTACCATGGCTCTCCTCTTCACAGTCGTCCAACCGCCACCCACCACCAGGTCCCACTCTGGAAACTACTCTTTCCTTTCCCCAAAGTCCCCAAGATCCCGCAGACATGGGACTTTCTGGGTCCCCTGTGGCCAGCCACCTACCCAGGGCCGGCCTAGGCACACACTGGACTAAGCTCTCTGAACAGATTCAAGGTGACCGAGGACAGGCAACCTAGGCACCAAGGGAGGATGAATGAGCATCTCTCACTCCTCACACCAGGATGCCTGCAGCACAAAGCCACTCCCTTCTTCCTCCTCAGGGAACAAATTCCTACCAGGTCCTCTTACCAAGTTCCAGGTATCCTCACAGGAAACCCTCCAAGGTCATTTATCCATTTCCCTCAGGGGCACAGACCCCAGGGAACAGAATCCAGTGTCCATAGCCAGCATCGGTTTGTGTACCTAGCCTGCTTGCCAAAACCACAACCCACCCACCCACACACACACACACAAACACCCACCTCCAAACAGCAAACACAGATCCTCCACCAACACCAGCAACCCCCAACCCAGCTCATTCTGTCTAAACCTGTATCTATCTGTCCAGCTGTACCTCTACCTCCTTTCTCTCTCTCTCTCTCTCTCTCTCTCTCTCTCTCTCTCTCTCTCTCTCTCTCTCTCTCTCTCTCTCTGTTTCTCTCTGTCTGTCTGTCTGTCTGTCTGTCTGTCTCTGTGACTCCCTCTATCCCGGCTTCCTTTCTACAATCCCATGAATGGCATCCAGGGCAGCTAGACCTGATATAGCCATCAGATGCTATATCATATTCAGTTGGGAAATGGTTTTCGCTACCCAACAGAGAGCTGTCCTACCAGGAGCACTGAGAGCCTAAAGGGCCCCATCTCCACACTGATCCCATCTTCCTACATGGCTCCTGGAAGAAGACCACTCCCCCTGCCGGCCTGAGACAACACTGTCTAGAGTCTTTTCTGTCTCTCCCTCTCTACAAAGCCTCTGAGTGAGCCTACAAAGGGAGCTCCCTGATGGAATAGGGTGGATATATATATATATATATATATGTGGGGGGGGGGGGAGCTGTGAATTCCTAGCTGTTTCAGGCAGGCCACTCCAATGGACGGTCCTGCCACTTTACCTGTAGTTGCCACAAAATGGACTCATCCACCAAGCCACAAGCACACACACACTCACACAACTCACTCTCTCTCTCTCTCACACACACACCCATGCACACACACGCATGGACACACACGCACACACACAGGCACACACACACACACACACACACACACACACACACACACACACACACACAGGCGCGCACGCACACACAAACACGTTTTGGAGGCCAGACAGAATCCTGTTGATTTCAGAGCCTCCTCTAAGTATAATAACAGCTGAGATGATTCAAGGGGCTTTCTGAGCTGTGACACTGGGGGCTCTCTCTGGGTGTAAGGCAAGGTGAGCTAGGCAGACCTATGGTGCTTGCTTGAGTGTGGGTGCACCTCACCACAGAGAAGAGGCCTGTGGGTGGAGGTATGTATGGGCAGAGACATCTGGCCTGGATGGTACCTCGCGGCCGGCTTGGCCTGCTTTGTGCACCCTTCGGTCCAAACCCTACTCTCGCTGCTTCTCCTGGGATTCATCCCCAGCCATCACACAGTCCTGACACCCCTTGAGACTAGGAACACACAACCAGGTTGCTTATGAAGACTAGAGTGGTGCCTCCCAGACCCCCTAGTAGGGATTGTGGAGGTGGCTGTGGGGCAGAAACCTTTTCTGATAGGTTCCACGCCCTGAATTGTGCCTGCAGGCAGCACAGCTCAAGGAGATTGGCCATGTGTGAAAGAAAGCAAAGGAAAGCCAGAGATGAGGAGGCCAGCCAGAAGACCAGGAAGGGGGAACCGAGGAGGGCACACCGAGAGAAGACAGAGGGAGGGAGTTCCATGGATGGCAGACATCTGGCCACAATGGCTACCTGGCCAGGAGAGAGCCTGACTCCTGACTACAGGCCAGAGAGGCTGGGCAGAGTGCACCTTTTCGGGAAGTGAGCTGTGGGTGCTGCTCTGGGAGGCTCAGGCAAGAACCAGGTGGTCCCTGGGTGGCCTCTGTGCACAAGGGTGTGTGGGCTGGCGATCTGGACTGGTCCCCAGGACAAGGCAAGCCAGATGCAGGCCGGGAGGCAGAATGCCAGGCAGCCAGGTGCCCTGATCGCTCCAGACATGGCGGCCTCAGGAGCCGCGAGCTAGGGAGCGAGCAAGGGAGCGAGCGCGAGCTTCCTGGAACCCAGCCAGCCGAGCCCTTGGCGCCTGGCGTGGGCGACCAGGGCCATGCATCTTCCGACCTATCTCCTGGGCCAAGGAGACCAGCCCGGGGCCCGTGGGGCCGGCCCGGGGAGCCTCTCCCTAAGGCTGCCAGGGCCGGCGGGCGCCATGTCCGGAGAAGGCCGGGGGGGACCTGCTGGCGGGATCCGAGAAAGCATTTCGCTTGATGGCAGTAGAGCACCGCCAATGCCAGCCGCCATGGGCCAGGCATGCACTCCCTCCGCCCTTTCCGAGGCAAAAAAACGCCAAGCAGCTCCCACAGGCTGCAAGACTGCAAGATGGCTGCCAGACAAGCAAGGAGGCCAGGACTGGCCAGGGATGGCTCCCCTTCTCCCCTGCTGCAAGGGATGGACCCCGATCGTGTGGGCATGGCGGGCGCAGCCCACCTGCCTGCAGACCCCTCCAACGCCCAACGTGGGGGTGTGGGTGGGGGTGGCGGTGCGGTGGCTAGCCCGCTGGCCTGCAAGCCTGCAAGTGACCCTAAGGGAACTCTACTGCAAGGGAAGGCCAATGTGGGCAACAGGGGTGAAGTGAAGCATGGGGACCAAACTCGTGCATTGCCCTGGGGACCCCAGTGCGGGTGGCTGAGTGCCGCCCCCTATCTGCCAAGCCACAGTATTCTGAAAGGTGCCCTCCTCCCTCTTCCTGCCCTTACCCACACTCCCCAACAGGCAAGGCCCTCAACGATCCTGCAGCTATCTACCTGACCCTGGCCACCCAGGTGACCATTCCACCTGCCAGGCCGACCTTGGGTCTGCTGGCACCAAGCACCTTGGGCAAAACCAAGGTTCCGGGTCAAGGCTGCCAGCCAAACCCCGGGCTGGTGGGTCATCCGGGTAGCGCAGTCGCCCACGTCGGGACACACCACACAGGAAGGCAGATGGACATATCACATACAAGTGAATGGCACCAACCCCAATGGGGGCCTGGGCCCAGCACTGGCTTCTCACCTGGCAGAAGGCAGCTCCGGGATGTATGCCAGGGGTAGAACAGGGAGCCCTGTGCCCTTGTGCGCGACCCAGTCTCCTGGGACAAGGGTCCCATGGGTCTGATGTTCCCACGAGAAAGGAGGATGAATGGCCACGGGAAACCTTGGTCCTCGGTCCTCGTGCCCACGGCACGCCGCCTTCTGGCTTCAGTTGGATGCCACCGAGGGTCCGGGGACATCCACGATCTCCTCCCAGGAGACAGGCCGCCCAGGACCCTGACGCGGGGAATAGGACACATCAAAACGGGCAACATTCCATCAATCCCACGTTCCCCGTTGCCTAAGAGGCCCTGGACCCTGCCCCACCCTAACCATCTCCTGGGCATCCATCCCCAGGCCACACTCCTGAGCTTCTTACTTCCCGCTCTGTACCATGGCTCTCCTCTTCACAGTCGTCCAACCGCCACCCACCACCAGGTCCCACTCTGGAAACTACTCTTTCCTTTCCCCAAAGTCCCCAAGATCCCGCAGACATGGGACTTTCTGGGTCCCCTGTGGCCAGCCACCTACCCAGGGCCGGCCTAGGCACACACTGGACTAAGCTCTCTGAACAGATTCAAGGTGACCGAGGACAGGCAACCTAGGCACCAAGGGAGGATGAATGAGCATCTCTCACTCCTCACACCAGGATGCCTGCAGCACAAAGCCACTCCCTTCTTCCTCCTCAGGGAACAAATTCCTACCAGGTCCTCTTACCAAGTTCCAGGTATCCTCACAGGAAACCCTCCAAGGTCATTTATCCATTTCCCTCAGGGGCACAGACCCCAGGGAACAGAATCCAGTGTCCATAGCCAGCATCGGTTTGTGTACCTAGCCTGCTTGCCAAAACCACAACCCACCCACCCACACACACACACACAAACACCCACCTCCAAACAGCAAACACAGATCCTCCACCAACACCAGCAACCCCCAACCCAGCTCATTCTGTCTAAACCTGTATCTATCTGTCCAGCTGTACCTCTACCTCCTTCTCTCTCTCTCTCTCTCTCTCTCTCTCTCTCTCTCTCTCTCTCTCTCTCTCTCTCTCTCTCTCTCTCTCTCTCTCTCTGTTTCTCTGTCTGTCTGTCTGTCTGTCTGTCTGTCTCTGTGACTCCCTCTATCCCGGCTTCCTTTCTACAATCCCATGAATGGCATCCAGGGCAGCTAGACCTGATATAGCCATCAGATGCTATATCATATTCAGTTGGGAAATGGTTTTCGCTACCCAACAGAGAGCTGTCCTACCAGGAGCACTGAGAGCCTAAAGGGCCCCATCTCCACACTGATCCCATCTTCCTACATGGCTCCTGGAAGAAGACCACTCCCCCTGCCGGCCTGAGACAACACTGTCTAGAGTCTTTTCTGTCTCTCCCTCTCTACAAAGCCTCTGAGTGAGCCTACAAAGGGAGCTCCCTGATGGAATAGGGTGGATATATATATATATATATATATGTGGGGGGGGGGGGGAGCTGTGAATTCCTAGCTGTTTCAGGCAGGCCACTCCAATGGACGGTCCTGCCACTTTACCTGTAGTTGCCACAAAATGGACTCATCCACCAAGCCACAAGCACACACACACTCACACAACTCACTCTCTCTCTCTCTCACACACACACCCATGCACACACACGCATGGACACACACGCACACACACAGGCACACACACACACACACACACACACACACACACACACACACACACACACAGGCGCGCACGCACACACAAACACGTTTTGGAGGCCAGACAGAATCCTGTTGATTTCAGAGCCTCCTCTAAGTATAATAACAGCTGAGATGATTCAAGGGGCTTTCTGAGCTGTGACAC
Source organism: Phodopus roborovskii (assembly GCF_943737965.1). Lineage (NCBI taxonomy): Eukaryota > Metazoa > Chordata > Mammalia > Rodentia > Cricetidae > Phodopus > Phodopus roborovskii. Next base: position 54,734 of record NW_026127092.1, read on the forward strand.
TGGGGGCTCTCTCTGGGTGTAAGGCAAGGTGAGCTAGGCAGACCTATGGTGCTTGCTTGAGTGTGGGTGCACCTCACCACAGAGAAGAGGCCTGTGGGTGGAGGTATGTATGGGCAGAGACATCTGGCCTGGATGGTACCTCGCGGCCGGCTTGGCCTGCTTTGTGCACCCTTCGGTCCAAACCCTACTCTCGCTGCTTCTCCTGGGATTCATCCCCAGCCATCACACAGTCCTGACACCCCTTGAGACTAGGAACACACAACCAGGTTGCTTATGAAGACTAGAGTGGTGCCTCCCAGACCCCCTAGTAGGGATTGTGGAGGTGGCTGTGGGGCAGAAACCTTTTCTGATAGGTTCCACGCCCTGAATTGTGCCTGCAGGCAGCACAGCTCAAGGAGATTGGCCATGTGTGAAAGAAAGCAAAGGAAAGCCAGAGATGAGGAGGCCAGCCAGAAGACCAGGAAGGGGGAACCGAGGAGGGCACACCGAGAGAAGACAGAGGGAGGGAGTTCCATGGATGGCAGACATCTGGCCACAATGGCTACCTGGCCAGGAGAGAGCCTGACTCCTGACTACAGGCCAGAGAGGCTGGGCAGAGTGCACCTTTTCGGGAAGTGAGCTGTGGGTGCTGCTCTGGGAGGCTCAGGCAAGAACCAGGTGGTCCCTGGGTGGCCTCTGTGCACAAGGGTGTGTGGGCTGGCGATCTGGACTGGTCCCCAGGACAAGGCAAGCCAGATGCAGGCCGGGAGGCAGAATGCCAGGCAGCCAGGTGCCCTGATCGCTCCAGACATGGCGGCCTCAGGAGCCGCGAGCTAGGGAGCGAGCAAGGGAGCGAGCGCGAGCTTCCTGGAACCCAGCCAGCCGAGCCCTTGGCGCCTGGCGTGGGCGACCAGGGCCATGCATCTTCCGACCTATCTCCTGGGCCAAGGAGACTAGCCCGGGGCCCGTGGGGCCGGCCCGGGGAGCCTCTCCCTAAGGCTGCCAGGGCCGGCGGGCGCCATGTCCGGAGAAGGCCGGGGGGACCTGCTGGCGGGATCCGAGAAAGCATTTCGCTTGATGGCAGTAGAGCACCGCCAATGCCAGCCGCCATGGGCCAGGCATGCACTCCCTCCGCCCTTTCCGAGGCAAAAAAACGCCAAGCAGCTCCCACAGGCTGCAAGACTGCAAGATGGCTGCCAGACAAGCAAGGAGGCCAGGACTGGCCAGGGATGGCTCCCCTTCTCCCCTGCTGCAAGGGATGGACCCCGATCGTGTGGGCATGGCGGGCGCAGCCCACCTGCCTGCAGACCCCTCCAACGCCCAACGTGGGGGTGTGGGTGGGGGTGGCGGTGCGGTGGCTAGCCCGCTGGCCTGCAAGCCTGCAAGTGACCCTAAGGGAACTCTACTGCAAGGGAAGGCCAATGTGGGCAACAGGGGTGAAGTGAAGCATGGGGACCAAACTCGTGCATTGCCCTGGGGACCCCAGTGCGGGTGGCTGAGTGCCGCCCCCTATCTGCCAAGCCACAGTATTCTGAAAGGTGCCCTCCTCCCTCTTCCTGCCCTTACCCACACTCCCCAACAGGCAAGGCCCTCAACGATCCTGCAGCTATCTACCTGACCCTGGCCACCCAGGTGACCATTCCACCTGCCAGGCCGACCTTGGGTCTGCTGGCACCAAGCACCTTGGGCAAAACCAAGGTTCCGGGTCAAGGCTGCCAGCCAAACCCCGGGCTGGTGGGTCATCCGGGTAGCGCAGTCGCCCACGTCGGGACACACCACACAGGAAGGCAGATGGACATATCACATACAAGTGAATGGCACCAACCCCAATGGGGGCCTGGGCCCAGCACTGGCTTCTCACCTGGCAGAAGGCAGCTCCGGGATGTATGCCAGGGGTAGAACAGGGAGCCCTGTGCCCTTGTGCGCGACCCAGTCTCCTGGGACAAGGGTCCCATGGGTCTGATGTTCCCACGAGAAAGGAGGATGAATGGCCACGGGAAACCTTGGTCCTCGGTCCTCGTGCCCACGGCACGCCGCCTTCTGGCTTCAGTTGGATGCCACCGAGGGTCCGGGGGACATCCACGATCTCCTCCCAGGAGACAGGCCGCCCAGGACCCTGACGCGGGGAATAGGACACATCAAAACGGGCAACATTCCATCAATCCCACGTTCCCCGTTGCCTAAGAGGCCCTGGACCCTGCCCCACCCTAACCATCTCCTGGGCATCCATCCCCAGGCCACACTCCTGAGCTTCTTACTTCCCGCTCTGTACCATGGCTCTCCTCTTCACAGTCGTCCAACCGCCACCCACCACCAGGTCCCACTCTGGAAACTACTCTTTCCTTTCCCCAAAGTCCCCAAGATCCCGCAGACATGGGACTTTCTGGGTCCCCTGTGGCCAGCCACCTACCCAGGGCCGGCCTAGGCACACACTGGACTAAGCTCTCTGAACAGATTCAAGGTGACCGAGGACAGGCAACCTAGGCACCAAGGGAGGATGAATGAGCATCTCTCACTCCTCACACCAGGATGCCTGCAGCACAAAGCCACTCCCTTCTTCCTCCTCAGGGAACAAATTCCTACCAGGTCCTCTTACCAAGTTCCAGGTATCCTCACAGGAAACCCTCCAAGGTCATTTATCCATTTCCCTCAGGGGCACAGACCCCAGGGAACAGAATCCAGTGTCCATAGCCAGCATCGGTTTGTGTACCTAGCCTGCTTGCCAAAACCACAACCCACCCACCCACACACACACACACAAACACCCACCTCCAAACAGCAAACACAGATCCTCCACCAACACCAGCAACCCCCAACCCAGCTCATTCTGTCTAAACCTGTATCTATCTGTCCAGCTGTACCTCTACCTCCTTTCTCTCTCTCTCTCTCTCTCTCTCTCTCTCTCTCTCTCTCTCTCTCTCTCTCTCTCTCTCTCTCTCTCTGTTTCTCTGTCTGTCTGTCTGTCTGTCTGTCTGTCTCTGTGACTCCCTCTATCCCGGCTTCCTTTCTACAATCCCATGAATGGCATCCAGGGCAGCTAGACCTGATATAGCCATCAGATGCTATATCATATTCAGTTGGGAAATGGTTTTCGCTACCCAACAGAGAGCTGTCCTACCAGGAGCACTGAGAGCCTAAAGGGCCCCATCTCCACACTGATCCCATCTTCCTACATGGCTCCTGGAAGAAGACCACTCCCCCTGCCGGCCTGAGACAACACTGTCTAGAGTCTTTTCTGTCTCTCCCTCTCTACAAAGCCTCTGAGTGAGCCTACAAAGGGAGCTCCCTGATGGAATAGGGTGGATATATATATATATATATATATATGTGGGGGGGGGGGAGCTGTGAATTCCTAGCTGTTTCAGGCAGGCCACTCCAATGGACGGTCCTGCCACTTTACCTGTAGTTGCCACAAAATGGACTCATCCACCAAGCCACAAGCACACACACACTCACACAACTCACTCTCTCTCTCTCTCACACACACACCCATGCACACACACGCATGGACACACACGCACACACACAGGCACACACACACACACACACACACACACACACACACACACACACACACACAGGCGCGCACGCACACACAAACACGTTTTGGAGGCCAGACAGAATCCTGTTGATTTCAGAGCCTCCTCTAAGTATAATAACAGCTGAGATGATTCAAGGGGCTTTCTGAGCTGTGACACTGGGGGCTCTCTCTGGGTGTAAGGCAAGGTGAGCTAGGCAGACCTATGGTGCTTGCTTGAGTGTGGGTGCACCTCACCACAGAGAAGAGGCCTGTGGGTGGAGGTATGTATGGGCAGAGACATCTGGCCTGGATGGTACCTCGCGGCCGGCTTGGCCTGCTTTGTGCACCCTTCGGTCCAAACCCTACTCTCGCTGCTTCTCCTGGGATTCATCCCCAGCCATCACACAGTCCTGACACCCCTTGAGACTAGGAACACACAACCAGGTTGCTTATGAAGACTAGAGTGGTGCCTCCCAGACCCCCTAGTAGGGATTGTGGAGGTGGCTGTGGGGCAGAAACCTTTTCTGATAGGTTCCACGCCCTGAATTGTGCCTGCAGGCAGCACAGCTCAAGGAGATTGGCCATGTGTGAAAGAAAGCAAAGGAAAGCCAGAGATGAGGAGGCCAGCCAGAAGACCAGGAAGGGGGAACCGAGGAGGGCACACCGAGAGAAGACAGAGGGAGGGAGTTCCATGGATGGCAGACATCTGGCCACAATGGCTACCTGGCCAGGAGAGAGCCTGACTCCTGACTACAGGCCAGAGAGGCTGGGCAGAGTGCACCTTTTCGGGAAGTGAGCTGTGGGTGCTGCTCTGGGAGGCTCAGGCAAGAACCAGGTGGTCCCTGGGTGGCCTCTGTGCACAAGGGTGTGTGGGCTGGCGATCTGGACTGGTCCCCAGGACAAGGCAAGCCAGATGCAGGCCGGGAGGCAGAATGCCAGGCAGCCAGGTGCCCTGATCGCTCCAGACATGGCGGCCTCAGGAGCCGCGAGCTAGGGAGCGAGCAAGGGAGCGAGCGCGAGCTTCCTGGAACCCAGCCAGCCGAGCCCTTGGCGCCTGGCGTGGGCGACCAGGGCCATGCATCTTCCGACCTATCTCCTGGGCCAAGGAGACTAGCCCGGGGCCCGTGGGGCCGGCCCGGGGAGCCTCTCCCTAAGGCTGCCAGGGCCGGCGGGCGCCATGTCCGGAGAAGGCCGGGGGGGACCTGCTGGCGGGATCCGAGAAAGCATTTCGCTTGATGGCAGTAGAGCACCGCCAATGCCAGCCGCCATGGGCCAGGCATGCACTCCCTCCGCCCTTTCCGAGGCAAAAAAACGCCAAGCAGCTCCCACAGGCTGCAAGACTGCAAGATGGCTGCCAGACAAGCAAGGAGGCCAGGACTGGCCAGGGATGGCTCCCCTTCTCCCCTGCTGCAAGGGATGGACCCCGATCGTGTGGGCATGGCGGGCGCAGCCCACCTGCCTGCAGACCCCTCCAACGCCCAACGTGGGGGTGTGGGTGGGGGTGGCGGTGCGGTGGCTAGCCCGCTGGCCTGCAAGCCTGCAAGTGACCCTAAGGGAACTCTACTGCAAGGGAAGGCCAATGTGGGCAACAGGGGTGAAGTGAAGCATGGGGACCAAACTCGTGCATTGCCCTGGGGACCCCAGTGCGGGTGGCTGAGTGCCGCCCCCTATCTGCCAAGCCACAGTATTCTGAAAGGTGCCCTCCTCCCTCTTCCTGCCCTTACCCACACTCCCCAACAGGCAAGGCCCTCAACGATCCTGCAGCTATCTACCTGACCCTGGCCACCCAGGTGACCATTCCACCTGCCAGGCCGACCTTGGGTCTGCTGGCACCAAGCACCTTGGGCAAAACCAAGGTTCCGGGTCAAGGCTGCCAGCCAAACCCCGGGCTGGTGGGTCATCCGGGTAGCGCAGTCGCCCACGTCGGGACACACCACACAGGAAGGCAGATGGACATATCACATACAAGTGAATGGCACCAACCCCAATGGGGGCCTGGGCCCAGCACTGGCTTCTCACCTGGCAGAAGGCAGCTCCGGGATGTATGCCAGGGGTAGAACAGGGAGCCCTGTGCCCTTGTGCGCGACCCAGTCTCCTGGGACAAGGGTCCCATGGGTCTGATGTTCCCACGAGAAAGGAGGATGAATGGCCACGGGAAACCTTGGTCCTCGGTCCTCGTGCCCACGGCACGCCGCCTTCTGGCTTCAGTTGGATGCCACCGAGGGTCCGGGGGACATCCACGATCTCCTCCCAGGAGACAGGCCGCCCAGGACCCTGACGCGGGGAATAGGACACATCAAAACGGGCAACATTCCATCAATCCCACGTTCCCCGTTGCCTAAGAGGCCCTGGACCCTGCCCCACCCTAACCATCTCCTGGGCATCCATCCCCAGGCCACACTCCTGAGCTTCTTACTTCCCGCTCTGTACCATGGCTCTCCTCTTCACAGTCGTCCAACCGCCACCCACCACCAGGTCCCACTCTGGAAACTACTCTTTCCTTTCCCCAAAGTCCCCAAGATCCCGCAGACATGGGACTTTCTGGGTCCCCTGTGGCCAGCCACCTACCCAGGGCCGGCCTAGGCACACACTGGACTAAGCTCTCTGAACAGATTCAAGGTGACCGAGGACAGGCAACCTAGGCACCAAGGGAGGATGAATGAGCATCTCTCACTCCTCACACCAGGATGCCTGCAGCACAAAGCCACTCCCTTCTTCCTCCTCAGGGAACAAATTCCTACCAGGTCCTCTTACCAAGTTCCAGGTATCCTCACAGGAAACCCTCCAAGGTCATTTATCCATTTCCCTCAGGGGCACAGACCCCAGGGAACAGAATCCAGTGTCCATAGCCAGCATCGGTTTGTGTACCTAGCCTGCTTGCCAAAACCACAACCCACCCACCCACACACACACACACAAACACCCACCTCCAAACAGCAAACACAGATCCTCCACCAACACCAGCAACCCCCAACCCAGCTCATTCTGTCTAAACCTGTATCTATCTGTCCAGCTGTACCTCTACCTCCTTTCTCTCTCTCTCTCTCTCTCTCTCTCTCTCTCTCTCTCTCTCTCTCTCTCTCTCTCTCTCTCTCTCTCTCTCTCTGTTTCTCTGTCTGTCTGTCTGTCTGTCTGTCTGTCTCTGTGACTCCCTCTATCCCGGCTTCCTTTCTACAATCCCATGAATGGCATCCAGGGCAGCTAGACCTGATATAGCCATCAGATGCTATATCATATTCAGTTGGGAAATGGTTTTCGCTACCCAACAGAGAGCTGTCCTACCAGGAGCACTGAGAGCCTAAAGGGCCCCATCTCCACACTGATCCCATCTTCCTACATGGCTCCTGGAAGAAGACCACTCCCCCTGCCGGCCTGAGACAACACTGTCTAGAGTCTTTTCTGTCTCTCCCTCTCTACAAAGCCTCTGAGTGAGCCTACAAAGGGAGCTCCCTGATGGAATAGGGTGGATATATATATATATATATATATATGTGGGGGGGGGGGGAGCTGTGAATTCCTAGCTGTTTCAGGCAGGCCACTCCAATGGACGGTCCTGCCACTTTACCTGTAGTTGCCACAAAATGGACTCATCCACCAAGCCACAAGCACACACACACTCACACAACTCACTCTCTCTCTCTCTCACACACACACCCATGCACACACACGCATGGACACACACGCACACACACAGGCACACACACACACACACACACACACACACACACACACACACACACAGGCGCGCACGCACACACAAACACGTTTTGGAGGCCAGACAGAATCCTGTTGATTTCAGAGCCTCCTCTAAGTATAATAACAGCTGAGATGATTCAAGGGGCTTTCTGAGCTGTGACACTGGGGGCTCTCTCTGGGTGTAAGGCAAGGTGAGCTAGGCAGACCTATGGTGCTTGCTTGAGTGTGGGTGCACCTCACCACAGAGAAGAGGCCTGTGGGTGGAGGTATGTATGGGCAGAGACATCTGGCCTGGATGGTACCTCGCGGCCGGCTTGGCCTGCTTTGTGCACCCTTCGGTCCAAACCCTACTCTCGCTGCTTCTCCTGGGATTCATCCCCAGCCATCACACAGTCCTGACACCCCTTGAGACTAGGAACACACAACCAGGTTGCTTATGAAGACTAGAGTGGTGCCTCCCAGACCCCCTAGTAGGGATTGTGGAGGTGGCTGTGGGGCAGAAACCTTTTCTGATAGGTTCCACGCCCTGAATTGTGCCTGCAGGCAGCACAGCTCAAGGAGATTGGCCATGTGTGAAAGAAAGCAAAGGAAAGCCAGAGATGAGGAGGCCAGCCAGAAGACCAGGAAGGGGGAACCGAGGAGGGCACACCGAGAGAAGACAGAGGGAGGGAGTTCCATGGATGGCAGACATCTGGCCACAATGGCTACCTGGCCAGGAGAGAGCCTGACTCCTGACTACAGGCCAGAGAGGCTGGGCAGAGTGCACCTTTTCGGGAAGTGAGCTGTGGGTGCTGCTCTGGGAGGCTCAGGCAAGAACCAGGTGGTCCCTGGGTGGCCTCTGTGCACAAGGGTGTGTGGGCTGGCGATCTGGACTGGTCCCCAGGACAAGGCAAGCCAGATGCAGGCCGGGAGGCAGAATGCCAGGCAGCCAGGTGCCCTGATCGCTCCAGACATGGCGGCCTCAGGAGCCGCGAGCTAGGGAGCGAGCAAGGGGAGCGAGCGCGAGCTTCCTGGAACCCAGCCAGCCGAGCCCTTGGCGCCTGGCGTGGGCGACCAGGGCCATGCATCTTCCGACCTATCTCCTGGGCCAAGGAGACTAGCCCGGGGCCCGTGGGGCCGGCCCGGGGAGCCTCTCCCTAAGGCTGCCAGGGCCGGCGGGCGCCATGTCCGGAGAAGGCCGGGGGGGACCTGCTGGCGGGATCCGAGAAAGCATTTCGCTTGATGGCAGTAGAGCACCGCCAATGCCAGCCGCCATGGGCCAGGCATGCACTCCCTCCGCCCTTTCCGAGGCAAAAAAACGCCAAGCAGCTCCCACAGGCTGCAAGACTGCAAGATGGCTGCCAGACAAGCAAGGAGGCCAGGACTGGCCAGGGATGGCTCCCCTTCTCCCCTGCTGCAAGGGATGGACCCCGATCGTGTGGGCATGGCGGGCGCAGCCCACCTGCCTGCAGACCCCTCCAACGCCCAACGTGGGGGTGTGGGTGGGGGTGGCGGTGCGGTGGCTAGCCCGCTGGCCTGCAAGCCTGCAAGTGACCCTAAGGGAACTCTACTGCAAGGGAAGGCCAATGTGGGCAACAGGGGTGAAGTGAAGCATGGGGACCAAACTCGTGCATTGCCCTGGGGACCCCAGTGCGGGTGGCTGAGTGCCGCCCCCTATCTGCCAAGCCACAGTATTCTGAAAGGTGCCCTCCTCCCTCTTCCTGCCCTTACCCACACTCCCCAACAGGCAAGGCCCTCAACGATCCTGCAGCTATCTACCTGACCCTGGCCACCCAGGTGACCATTCCACCTGCCAGGCCGACCTTGGGTCTGCTGGCACCAAGCACCTTGGGCAAAACCAAGGTTCCGGGTCAAGGCTGCCAGCCAAACCCCGGGCTGGTGGGTCATCCGGGTAGCGCAGTCGCCCACGTCGGGACACACCACACAGGAAGGCAGATGGACATATCACATACAAGTGAATGGCACCAACCCCAATGGGGGCCTGGGCCCAGCACTGGCTTCTCACCTGGCAGAAGGCAGCTCCGGGATGTATGCCAGGGGTAGAACAGGGAGCCCTGTGCCCTTGTGCGCGACCCAGTCTCCTGGGACAAGGGTCCCATGGGTCTGATGTTCCCACGAGAAAGGAGGATGAATGGCCACGGGAAACCTTGGTCCTCGGTCCTCGTGCCCACGGCACGCCGCCTTCTGGCTTCAGTTGGATGCCACCGAGGGTCCGGGGACATCCACGATCTCCTCCCAGGAGACAGGCCGCCCAGGACCCTGACGCGGGGAATAGGACACATCAAAACGGGCAACATTCCATCAATCCCACGTTCCCCGTTGCCTAAGAGGCCCTGGACCCTGCCCCACCCTAACCATCTCCTGGGCATCCATCCCCAGGCCACACTCCTGAGCTTCTTACTTCCCGCTCTGTACCATGGCTCTCCTCTTCACAGTCGTCCAACCGCCACCCACCACCAGGTCCCACTCTGGAAACTACTCTTTCCTTTCCCCAAAGTCCCCAAGATCCCGCAGACATGGGACTTTCTGGGTCCCCTGTGGCCAGCCACCTACCCAGGGCCGGCCTAGGCACACACTGGACTAAGCTCTCTGAACAGATTCAAGGTGACCGAGGACAGGCAACCTAGGCACCAAGGGAGGATGAATGAGCATCTCTCACTCCTCACACCAGGATGCCTGCAGCACAAAGCCACTCCCTTCTTCCTCCTCAGGGAACAAATTCCTACCAGGTCCTCTTACCAAGTTCCAGGTATCCTCACAGGAAACCCTCCAAGGTCATTTATCCATTTCCCTCAGGGGCACAGACCCCAGGGAACAGAATCCAGTGTCCATAGCCAGCATCGGTTTGTGTACCTAGCCTGCTTGCCAAAACCACAACCCACCCACCCACACACACACACACAAACACCCACCTCCAAACAGCAAACACAGATCCTCCACCAACACCAGCAACCCCCAACCCAGCTCATTCTGTCTAAACCTGTATCTATCTGTCCAGCTGTACCTCTACCTCCTTCCTCTCTCTCTCTCTCTCTCTCTCTCTCTCTCTCTCTCTCTCTCTCTCTCTCTCTCTCTCTCTCTCTCTGTTTCTCTGTCTGTCTGTCTGTCTGTCTGTCTGTCTCTGTGACTCCCTCTATCCCGGCTTCCTTTCTACAATCCCATGAATGGCATCCAGGGCAGCTAGACCTGATATAGCCATCAGATGCTATATCATATTCAGTTGGGAAATGGTTTTCGCTACCCAACAGAGAGCTGTCCTACCAGGAGCACTGAGAGCCTAAAGGGCCCCATCTCCACACTGATCCCATCTTCCTACATGGCTCCTGGAAGAAGACCACTCCCCCTGCCGGCCTGAGACAACACTGTCTAGAGTCTTTTCTGTCTCTCCCTCTCTACAAAGCCTCTGAGTGAGCCTACAAAGGGAGCTCCCTGATGGAATAGGGTGGATATATATATATATATATATATATGTGGGGGGGGGGGGAGCTGTGAATTCCTAGCTGTTTCAGGCAGGCCACTCCAATGGACGGTCCTGCCACTTTACCTGTAGTTGCCACAAAATGGACTCATCCACCAAGCCACAAGCACACACACACTCACACAACTCACTCTCTCTCTCTCTCACACACACACCCATGCACACACACGCATGGACACACACGCACACACACAGGCACACACACACACACACACACACACACACACACACACACACACACACAGGCGCGCACGCACACACAAACACGTTTTGGAGGCCAGACAGAATCCTGTTGATTTCAGAGCCTCCTCTAAGTATAATAACAGCTGAGATGATTCAAGGGGCTTTCTGAGCTGTGACACTGGGGGCTCTCTCTGGGTGTAAGGCAAGGTGAGCTAGGCAGACCTATGGTGCTTGCTTGAGTGTGGGTGCACCTCACCACAGAGAAGAGGCCTGTGGGTGGAGGTATGTATGGGCAGAGACATCTGGCCTGGATGGTACCTCGCGGCCGGCTTGGCCTGCTTTGTGCACCCTTCGGTCCAAACCCTACTCTCGCTGCTTCTCCTGGGATTCATCCCCAGCCATCACACAGTCCTGACACCCCTTGAGACTAGGAACACACAACCAGGTTGCTTATGAAGACTAGAGTGGTGCCTCCCAGACCCCCTAGTAGGGATTGTGGAGGTGGCTGTGGGGCAGAAACCTTTTCTGATAGGTTCCACGCCCTGAATTGTGCCTGCAGGCAGCACAGCTCAAGGAGATTGGCCATGTGTGAAAGAAAGCAAAGGAAAGCCAGAGATGAGGAGGCCAGCCAGAAGACCAGGAAGGGGGAACCGAGGAGGGCACACCGAGAGAAGACAGAGGGAGGGAGTTCCATGGATGGCAGACATCTGGCCACAATGGCTACCTGGCCAGGAGAGAGCCTGACTCCTGACTACAGGCCAGAGAGGCTGGGCAGAGTGCACCTTTTCGGGAAGTGAGCTGTGGGTGCTGCTCTGGGAGGCTCAGGCAAGAACCAGGTGGTCCCTGGGTGGCCTCTGTGCACAAGGGTGTGTGGGCTGGCGATCTGGACTGGTCCCCAGGACAAGGCAAGCCAGATGCAGGCCGGGAGGCAGAATGCCAGGCAGCCAGGTGCCCTGATCGCTCCAGACATGGCGGCCTCAGGAGCCGCGAGCTAGGGAGCGAGCAAGGGAGCGAGCGCGAGCTTCCTGGAACCCAGCCAGCCGAGCCCTTGGCGCCTGGCGTGGGCGACCAGGGCCATGCATCTTCCGACCTATCTCCTGGGCCAAGGAGACCAGCCCGGGGCCCGTGGGGCCGGCCCGGGGGAGCCTCTCCCTAAGGCTGCCAGGGCCGGCGGGCGCCATGTCCGGAGAAGGCCGGGGGGACCTGCTGGCGGGATCCGAGAAAGCATTTCGCTTGATGGCAGTAGAGCACCGCCAATGCCAGCCGCCATGGGCCAGGCATGCACTCCCTCCGCCCTTTCCGAGGCAAAAAACGCCAAGCAGCTCCCACAGGCTGCAAGACTGCAAGATGGCTGCCAGACAAGCAAGGAGGCCAGGACTGGCCAGGGATGGCTCCCCTTCTCCCCCTGCTGCAAGGGATGGACCCCGATCGTGTGGGCATGGCGGGCGCAGCCCACCTGCCTGCAGACCCCTCCAACGCCCAACGTGGGGGTGTGGGTGGGGGTGGCGGTGCGGTGGCTAGCCCGCTGGCCTGCAAGCCTGCAAGTGACCCTAAGGGAACTCTACTGCAAGGGAAGGCCAATGTGGGCAACAGGGGTGAAGTGAAGCATGGGGACCAAACTCGTGCATTGCCCTGGGGACCCCAGTGCGGGTGGCTGAGTGCCGCCCCCTATCTGCCAAGCCACAGTATTCTGAAAGGTGCCCTCCTCCCTCTTCCTGCCCTTACCCACACTCCCCAACAGGCAAGGCCCTCAACGATCCTGCAGCTATCTACCTGACCCTGGCCACCCAGGTGACCATTCCACCTGCCAGGCCGACCTTGGGTCTGCTGGCACCAAGCACCTTGGGCAAAACCAAGGTTCCGGGTCAAGGCTGCCAGCCAAACCCCGGGCTGGTGGGTCATCCGGGTAGCGCAGTCGCCCACGTCGGGACACACCACACAGGAAGGCAGATGGACATATCACATACAAGTGAATGGCACCAACCCCAATGGGGGCCTGGGCCCAGCACTGGCTTCTCACCTGGCAGAAGGCAGCTCCGGGATGTATGCCAGGGGTAGAACAGGGAGCCCTGTGCCCTTGTGCGCGACCCAGTCTCCTGGGACAAGGGTCCCATGGGTCTGATGTTCCCACGAGAAAGGAGGATGAATGGCCACGGGAAACCTTGGTCCTCGGTCCTCGTGCCCACGGCACGCCGCCTTCTGGCTTCAGTTGGATGCCACCGAGGGTCCGGGGACATCCACGATCTCCCTCCCAGGAGACAGGCCGCCCAGGACCCTGACGCGGGAATAGGACACATCAAAACGGGCAACATTCCATCAATCCCACGTTCCCCGTTGCCTAAGAGGCCCTGGACCCTGCCCCACCCTAACCATCTCCTGGGCATCCATCCCCAGGCCACACTCCTGAGCTTCTTACTTCCCGCTCTGTACCATGGCTCTCCTCTTCACAGTCGTCCAACCGCCACCCACCACCAGGTCCCACTCTGGAAACTACTCTTTCCTTTCCCCAAAGTCCCCAAGATCCCGCAGACATGGGACTTTCTGGGTCCCCTGTGGCCAGCCACCTACCCAGGGCCGGCCTAGGCACACACTGGACTAAGCTCTCTGAACAGATTCAAGGTGACCGAGGACAGGCAACCTAGGCACCAAGGGAGGATGAATGAGCATCTCTCACTCCTCACACCAGGATGCCTGCAGCACAAAGCCACTCCCTTCTTCCTCCTCAGGGAACAAATTCCTACCAGGTCCTCTTACCAAGTTCCAGGTATCCTCACAGGAAACCCTCCAAGGTCATTTATCCATTTCCCCTCAGGGGCACAGACCCCAGGGAACAGAATCCAGTGTCCATAGCCAGCATCGGTTTGTGTACCTAGCCTGCTTGCCAAAACCACAACCCACCCACCCACACACACACACACACACAAACACCCACCTCCAAACAGCAAACACAGATCCTCCACCAACACCAGCAACCCCCAACCCAGCTCATTCTGTCTAAACCTGTATCTATCTGTCCAGCTGTACCTCTACCTCCTTTCTCTCTCTCTCTCTCTCTCTCTCTCTCTCTCTCTCTCTCTCTCTCTCTCTCTCTCTCTCTCTCTCTGTTTCTCTGTCTGTCTGTCTGTCTGTCTGTCTGTCTCTGTGACTCCCCTCTATCCCGGCTTCCTTTCTACAATCCCATGAATGGCATCCAGGGCAGCTAGACCTGATATAGCCATCAGATGCTATATCATATTCAGTTGGGAAATGGTTTTCGCTACCCAACAGAGAGCTGTCCTACCAGGAGCACTGAGAGCCTAAAAGGGCCCCATCTCCACACTGATCCCATCTTCCTACATGGCTCCTGGAAGAAGACCACTCCCCCTGCCGGCCTGAGACAACACTGTCTAGAGTCTTTTCTGTCTCTCCCTCTCTACAAAGCCTCTGAGTGAGCCTACAAAGGGAGCTCCCTGATGGAATAGGGTGGATATATATATATATATATATATGTGGGGGGGGGGGGGAGCTGTGAATTCCTAGCTGTTTCAGGCAGGCCACTCCAATGGACGGTCCTGCCACTTTACCTGTAGTTGCCACAAAATGGACTCATCCACCAAGCCACAAGCACACACACACTCACACAACTCACTCTCTCTCTCTCTCACACACACACCCATGCACACACACGCATGGACACACACGCACACACACAGGCACACACACACACACACACACACACACACACACACACACACACACACACAGGCGCGCACACACACACAAACACGTTTTGGAGGCCAGACAGAATCCTGTTGATTTCAGAGCCTCCTCTAAGTATAATAACAGCTGAGATGATTCAAGGGGCTTTCTGAGCTGTGACACTGGGGGGCTCTCTCTGGGTGTAAGGCAAGGTGAGCTAGGCAGACCTATGGTGCTTGCTTGAGTGTGGGTGCACCTCACTACAGAGAAGAGGCCTGTGGGTGGAGGTATGTATGGGCAGAGACATCTGGCCTGGATGGTACCCTCGCGGCCGGCTTGGCCTGCTTTGTGCACCCTTCGGTCCAAACCCTACTCTCGCTGCTTCCTCCTGGGATTCATCCCCAGCCATCACACAGTCCTGACACCCCTTGAGACTAGGAACACACAACCAGGTTGCTTATGAAGACTAGAGTGGTGCCTCCCAGACCCCCTAGTAGGGATTGTGGAGGTGGCTGTGGGGCAGAAACCTTTTCTGATAGGTTCCACGCCCCTGAATTGTGCCTGCAGGCAGCACAGCTCAAGGAGATTGGCCATGTGTGAAAGAAAGCAAAGGAAAGCCAGAGATGAGGAGGCCAGCCAGAAGACCAGGAAGGGGGGAACCGAGGAGGGCACACCGGAGAGAAGACAGAGGGAGGGGAGTTCCATGGATGGCAGACATCTGGCCACAATGGCTACCTGGCCAGGAGAGAGCCTGACTCCTGACTACAGGCCAGAGAGGCTGGGCAGAGTGCACCTTTTCGGGAAGTGAGCTGTGGGTGCTGCTCTGGGAGGCTCAGGCAAGAACCAGGTGGTCCCTGGGTGGCCTCTGTGCACAAGGGTGTGTGGGCTGGCGATCTGGACTGGTCCCCAGGACAAGGCAAGCCAGATGCAGGCCGGGAGGCAGAATGCCAGGCAGCCAGGTGCCCTGATCGCTCCAGACATGGCGGCCTCAGGAGCCGCGAGCTAGGGGAGCGAGCAAGGGAGCGAGCGCGAGCTTCCTGGAACCCAGCCAGCCGAGGCCCTTGGCGCCTGGCGTGGGCGACCAGGGCCATGCATCTTCCGACCTATCTCCTGGGCCAAGGAGACTAGCCCGGGGCCCGTGGGGCCGGCCCGGGGAGCCTCTCCCTAAGGCTGCCAGGGCCGGCCGGGCGCCATGTCCGGAGAAGGCCGGGGGGACCTGCTGGCGGGATCCGAGAAAGCATTTCGCTTGATGGCAGTAGAGCACCGCCAATGCCAGCCGCCATGGGCCAGGCATGCACTCCCTCCGCCCTTTCCGAGGCAAAAAAACGCCAAGCAGCTCCCACAGGCTGCAAGACTGCAAGATGGCTGCCAGACAAGCAAGGAGGCCAGGACTGGCCAGGGATGGCCTCCCCTTCTCCCCTGCTGCAAGGGATGGACCCCGATCGTGTGGGCATGGCGGGCGCAGCTGCCTGCCTGCAGACCCCTCCAACGCCCAACGTGGGGGTGTGGGTGGGGGTGGCGGTGCGGTGGCTAGCCCGCTGGCCTGCAAGCCTGCAAGTGACCCTAAGGGAACTCTACTGCAAGGGAAGGCCAATGTGGGCAACAGGGGTGAAGTGAAGCATGGGGACCAAACTCGTGCATTGCCCTGGGGACCCCAGTGCGGGTGGCTGAGTGCCGCCCCCTATCTGCCAAGCCACAGTATTCTGAAAGGTGCCCTCCTCCCTCTTCCTGCCCCTACCCACCACTCCCCAACAGGCAAGGCCCTCAACGATCCTGCAGCTATCTACCTGACCCTGGCCACCCAGGTGACCATTCCACCTGCCAGGCCGACCTTGGGTCTGCTGGCACCAAGCACCTTGGGCAAAACCAAGGTTCCGGGTCAAGGCTGCCAGCCAAACCCCGGGCTGGTGGGTCATCCGGGTAGCGCAGTCGCCCACGTCGGGACACACCACACAGGAAGGCAGATGGACATATCACATACAAGTGAATGGCACCAACCCCAATGGGGGCCTGGGCCCAGCACTGGCTTCTCACCTGGCAGAAGGCAGCTCCGGGATGTATGCCAGGGGTAGAACAGGGAGCCCTGTGCCCTTGTGCGCGACCCAGTCTCCTGGGACAAGGGTCCCATGGGTCTGATGTTCCCACGAGAAAGGAGGATGAATGGCCACGGGAAACCTTGGTCCTCGGTCCTCGTGCCCACGGCACGCCGCCTTCTGGCTTCAGTTGGATGCCACCGAGGGTCCGGGGGACATCCACGATCTCCTCCCAGGAGACAGGCCGCCCAGGACCCTGACGCGGGGAATAGGACACATCAAAGCGGGCAACATTCCATCAATCCCACGTTCCCCGTTGCCTAAGAGGCCCTGGACCCTGCCCCCACCCTAACCATCTCCTGGGCATCCATCCCCAGGCCACACTCCTGAGCTTCTTACTTCCCGCTCTGTACCATGGCTCTCCTCTTCACAGTCGTCCAACCGCCACCCACCACCAGGTCCCACTCTGGAAACTACTCTTTCCTTTCCCCAAAGTCCCCAAGATCCCGCAGACATGGGACTTTCTGGGTCCCCTGTGGCCAGCCACCTACCCAGGGCCGGCCTAGGCACACTGGACTAAGCTCTCTGAACAGATTCAAGGTGACCGAGGACAGGCAACCTAGGCACCAAGGGAGGATGAATGAGCATCTCTCCTCCTCACACCAGGATGCCTGCAGCACAAAGCCACTCCCTTCTTCCTCCTCAGGGAACAAATTCCTACCAGGTCCTCTTACCAAGTTCCAGGTATCCTCACAGGAAACCCTCCAAGGTCATTTATCCATTTCCCTCAGGGGCACAGACCCCAGGGAACAGAATCCAGTGTCCATAGCCAGCATCGGTTTGTGTACCTAGCCTGCTTGCCAAAACCACAACCCACCCACCCACACACACACACACAAACACCCACCTCCAAACAGCAAACACAGATCCTCCACCAACACCAGCAACCCCAACCCAGCTCATTCTGTCTAAACCTGTATCTATCTGTCCAGCTGTACCTCTACCTCCCTTTCTCTCTCTCTCTCTCTCTCTCGCTCTCTCTCTCTCTCTCTCTCTCTCTCTCTCTCTCTCTCTCTCTCTCTCTGTTTCTCTGTCTGTCTGTCTGTCTGTCTGTCTGTCTCTGTGACTCCCCTCTATCCCGGCTTCCTTTCTACAATCCCATGAATGGCATCCAGGGCAGCTAGACCTGATATAGCCATCAGATGCTATATCATATTCAGTTGGGAAATGGTTTTCGCTACCCAACAGAGAGCTGTCCTACCAGGAGCACTGAGAGCCTAAAGGGCCCCATCTCCACACTGATCCCATCTTCCTACATGGCTCCTGGAAGAAGACCACTCCCCCTGCCGGCCTGAGACAACACTGTCTAGAGTCTTTTCTGTCTCTCCCTCTCTACAAAGCCTCTGAGTGAGCCTACAAAGGGAGCTCCCTGATGGAATAGGGTGGTATATATATATATATATATATATATAGGGGTGGGGGGGAGCTGTGAATTCCTAGCTGTTTCAGGCAGGCCACTCCAATGGACGGTCCTGCCACTTTACCTGTAGTTGCCACAAAATGGACTCATCCACCAAGCCACAAGCACACACACACTCACACAACTCACTCTCTCTCTCTCTCACACACACACCCATGCACACACACGCATGGACACACACGCACACACACAGGCACACACACACACACACACACACACACACACACACACACACACAGGCGCGCACGCACACACAAACACGTTTTGGAGGCCAGACAGAATCCTGTTGATTTCAGAGCCTCCTCTAAGTATAATAACAGCTGAGATGATTCAAGGGGCTTTCTGAGCTGTGACACTGGGGGCTCTCTCTGGGTGTAAGGCAAGGTGAGCTAGGCAGACCTATGGTGCTTGCTTGAGTGTGGGTGCACCTCACCACAGAGAAGAGGCCTGTGGGTGGAGGTATGTATGGGCAGAGACATCTGGCCTGGATGGTACCTCGCGGCCGGCTTGGCCTGCTTTGTGCACCTTCGGTCCAAACCCTACTCTCGCTGCTTCTCCTGGGATTCATCCCCAGCCATCACACAGTCCTGACACCCCTTGAGACTAGGGAACACACAACCAGGTTGCTTATGAAGACTAGAGTGGTGCCTCCCAGACCCCCTAGTAGGGATTGTGGAGGTGGCTGTGGGGCAGAAACCTTTTCTGATAGGTTCCACGCCCTGAATTGTGCCTGCAGGCAGCACAGCTCAAGGAGATTGGCCATGTGTGAAAGAAAGCAAAGGAAAGCCAGAGATGAGGAGGCCAGCCAGAAGACCAGGAAGGGGGAACCGAGAGGCACACCGAGAGAAGACAGAGGAGGGAGTTCCATGGATGGCAGACATCTGGCCACAATGGCTACCTGGCCAGGAGAGAGCCTGACTCCCTGACTACAGGCCGAGAGGCTGGGCAGAGTGCACCTTTGGGAAGTGAGCTGTGGGTGCTGCTCTGGGAAGGCTCAGGCAAGAACCAGGTGGTCCCTGGGTGGCCTCTGTGCACAGGGTGTGTGGGCTGGCGATCTGGACTGGTCCCCAGGACAAGGCAAGCCAGATGCAGGCCGGGAGGCAGAATGCCAGGCAGCCAGGTGCCCTGATCGCTCCAGACATGGCGGCCTCAGGAGCCGCGAGCTAGGGAGCGAGCAAGGGAGCAGCGCGAGCTTCCTGGAACCCAGCCAGCCGAGCCCTTGGCGCCTGGCGTGGGCGACCAGGGCCATGCATCTTCCGACCTATCTCCTGGGCCAAGGAGACTAGCCCGGGGCCCGTGGGGCCGGCCGGGGAGCCTCTCCCTAAGGCTGCCAGGGCCCGGCGGGGCGCCATGTCCGGAGAAGGCCGGGGGACCTGCTGGCGGGATCCGAGAAAGCATTTCGCTTGATGGCAGTAGAGAGCACCGCCAATGCCAGCCGCCATGGGCCAGGCATGCACTCCCTCCGCCCTTTCCGAGGGCAAACGCCAAGCAGCTCCCACAGGCTGCAAGACTGCAGATGGCTGCCAGACAGCAAGGAGGCCAGGACTGGCCAGGGATGGCTCCCCTTCTCCCCTGCTGCAAGGGATGGACCCCGATCGTGTGGGCATGGCGGGCGCAGCCTGCCTGCAGACCCCTCCAACGCCCAACGTGGGGGTGTGGGTGGGGGTGGCGGTGCGGTGGCTAGCCCGCTGGCCTGCAAGCCTGCAAGTGACCCTAAGGGAACTCTACTGCAAGGGAAGGCCAATGTGGGCAACAGGGGGTGAAGTGAAGCATGGGGACCAAGCTCGTGCATTGCCCCTGGGGACCCCCAGTGCGGGTGGCTGAGTGCCGCCCCTATCTGCCAAGCCACAGTATTCTGAAAGGGTGCCCTCCTCCCTCTTCCTGCCCTTACCCACACTCCCCAACAGGCAAGGCCCTCAACGATCCTGCAGCTATCTACCTGACCCTGGCCACCCAGGTGACCATTCCACCTGCCAGGCCGACCTTGGGTCTGCTGGCACCAAGCACCTTGGGCAAAACCAAGGTTCCGGGTCAAGGCTGCCAGCCAAACCCCGGGCTGGTGGGTCATCCGGGTAGCGCAGTCGCCCACGTCGGGACACACCACACAGGAAGGCAGATGGACATATCACATACAAGTGAATGGCACCAACCCCAATGGGGGGCCTGGGCCCAGCACTGGCTTCTCACCTGGCAGAAGGCAGCTCCGGGATGTATGCCAGGGGTAGAACAGGGGAGCCCTGTGCCCTTGTGCGCGACCCAGTCTCCTGGGACAAGGGTCCCATGGGTCTGATGTTCCCACGAAAGGAGGATGAATGGCCACGGGAAACCTTGGTCCTCGGTCCTCGTGCCCACGGCACGCCGCCTTCTGGCTTCAGTTGGATGCCACCGAGGGTCCGGGGGACATCCACGATCTCCTCCCAGGGAGACAGGCCGCCCAGGACCCTGACGCGGGGAATAGGACACATCAAAACGGGCAACATTCCATCAATCCCACGTTCCCCGTTGCCTAAGAGGCCCTGGACCCCTGCCCCACCCTAACCATCTCCTGGGCATCCATCCCAGGCCACACTCCTGAGCTTCTTACTTCCCGCTCTGTACCATGGCTCTCCTCTTCACAGTCGTCCAACCGCCACCCACCACCAGGTCCCACTCTGGAAACTACTCTTTCCTTTCCCCAAAGTCCCCAAGATCCCGCAGACATGGGACTTTCTGGGTCCCCTGTGGCCAGCCACCTACCCAGGGCCGGCCTAGGCACACACTGGACTAAGCTCTCTGAACAGATTCAAGGTGACCGAGGACAGGCAACCTAGGCACCAAGGGAGGATGAATGAGCATCTCTCCTCCTCACACCAGGATGCCTGCAGCACAAAGCCACTCCCTTCTTCCTCCTCAGGGAACAAATTCCTACCAGGTCCTCTTACCAAGTTCCAGGTATCCTCACAGGAAACCCTCCAAGGTCATTTATCCATTTCCCTCAGGGCGCAGACCCCAGGGAACAGAATCCAGTGTCCATAGCCAGCATCGGTTTGTGTACCTAGCCTGCTTGCCAAAACCACAACCCACCCACCACACACACACACACACAAACACCCACCTCCAAACAGCAAACACAGATCCTCCACCAACACCAGCAACCCCCAACCCAGCTCATTCTGTCTAAACCTGTATCTATCTGTCCAGCTGTACCTCTACCTCCTTTCTCTCTCTCTCTCTCTCTCTCGCCCTCTCTCTCTCTCTCTCTCTCTCTCTCTCTCTCTCTCTCTCTCTCTGTTTCTCTGTCTGTCTGTCTGTCTGTCTGTCTGTCTCTGTGACTCCCTCTATCCCGGCTTCCTTTCTACAATCCCATGAATGGCATCCAGGGCAGCTAGACCTGATATAGCCATCAGATGCTATATCATATTCAGTTGGGAAATGGTTTTCGCTACCCAACAGAGAGCTGTCCTACCAGGAGCACTGAGAGCCTAAAGGGCCCCATCTCCACACTGATCCCATCTTCCTACATGGCTCCTGGAAGAAGACCACTCCCCCTGCCCGGCCTGAGACAACACTGTCTAGAGTCTTTCTGTCTCTCCCTCTCTACAAAGCCTCTGGTGAGCCTACAAAGGGGAGCTCCCTGATGGAATAGGGTGGATATATATATATATATATATATGTGGGGGGGGGGGGAGCTGTGAATTCCTAGCTGTTTCAGGCAGGCCACTCCAATGGACGGTCCTGCCACTTTACCTGTAGTTGCCACAAAATGGACTCATCCACCAAGCCACAAGCACACACACACTCACACAACTCACTCTCTCTCTCTCTCACACACACACCCATGCACACACACGCATGGACACACACGCACACACACAGGCACACACACACACACACACACACACACACACACACACACACACACGCGCGCACGCACACACAAACACGTTTTTGGAGGCCAGACAGAATCCTGTTGATTTCAGAGCCTCTCTAAGTATAATAACAGCTGAGATGATTCAAGGGGCTTTCTGAGCTGTGACACTGGGGGCTCTCTCTGGGTGTAAGGCAAGGTGAGCTAGGCAGACCTATGGTGCTTGCTTGAGTGTGGGTGCACCTCACCACAGAGAAGAGGCCTGTGGGTGGAGGTATGTATGGGCAGAGACATCTGGCCTGGATGGTACCTCGCGGCCGGCTTGGCCTGCTTTGTGCACCCTTCGGTCCAAACCCTACTCTCGCTGCTTCTCCTGGGATTCATCCCCAGCCATCACACAGTCCTGACACCCCTTGAGACTAGGAAACACACAACCAGGTTGCTTATGAAGACTAGAGTGGTGCCTCCCAGACCCCCTAGTAGGGATTGTGGAGGTGGCTGTGGGGCAGAAAACCTTTTCTGATAGGTTCCACGCCCTGTTGTGCCTGCAGGCAGCACAGCTCAAGGAGATTGGCCATGTGTGAAAGAAAGCAAAGGAAAGCCAGAGATGAGGAGGCCAGCCAGAAGACCAGGAAGGGGGGACCCGAGGGAGGGGCACAGCGAGAAGACAGAGGGAGGGAGTTCCATGGATGGCAGACATCTGGCCACAATGGCTACCTGGCCAGGAGAGAGCCTGACTCCTGACTACAGGCCAGAGAGGCTGGGCAGAGTGCACCTTTTCGGGAAGTGAGCTGTGGGTGCTGCTCTGGGAGGCTCAGGCAAGAACCAGGTGGTCCCTGGGTGGCCTCTGTGCACAAGGGTGTGTGGGCTGGCGATCTGGACTGGTCCCCAGGACAAGGCAGGGCCAGATGCAGGCCGGGAGGCAGAATGCCAGGCAGCCAGGTGCCCCTGATCGCTCCAGACATGGCGGCCTCAGGAGCCGCGAGCTAGGGAGCGAGCAAGGGAGCGAGCGCGAGCTTCCTGGACCCAGCCAGCCGAGCCCTTGGCGCCTGGCGTGGGCGACCAGGGGCCATGCATCTTCCGACCTATCTCCTGGGCCAAGGAGACTAGCCGGGGCCCGTGGGGCCGGCCGGGGAGCCTCTCCCTAAGGCTGCCAGGGCCGGCGGGCGCCATGTCCGGAGAAGGCCGGGGGGACCTGCTGGCGGGATCCGAGAAAGCATTTCGCTTGATGGCAGTAGAGCACCGCCAATGCCAGCCGCCATGGGCCAGGCATGCACTCCCTCCGCCCTTTCCGAGGCAAAAAAACGCCAAGCAGCTCCCACAGGCTGCAAGACTGCAAGATGGCTGCCAGACAAGCAAGGAGGCCAGGACTGGCCAGGGATGGCTCCCCCTTCTCCCCCTGCTGCAAGGGATGGACCCCGATCGTGTGGGCATGGCGGGCGCCCACCTGCCTGCAGACCCCCTCCAACGCCCAACGTGGGGGTGTGGGTGGGGGTGGCGGTGCGGTGGCTAGCCCGCTGGCCTGCAAGCCTGCAAGTGACCCTAAGGGAACTCTACTGCAAGGGAAGGCCAATGTGGGCAGCAGGGGTGAAGTGAAGCATGGGGACCAAACTCGTGCATTGCCCTGGGGACCCCAGTACGGGTGGCTGAGTGCCGCCCTATCTGCCAAGCCACAGTATTCTGAAAGGTGCCCTCCTCCCTCTTCCTGCCCCTACCCACACTCCCCAACAGGCAAGGCCCTCAACGATCCTGCAGCTATCTACCTGACCCTGGCCACCCAGGTGACCATTCCACCTGCCAGGCCGACCCTTGGGTCTGCTGGCACCAAGCACCTTGGGCAAAACCAAGGTTCCGGGTCGAGGCTGCCAGCCAAACCCCGGGCTAGTGGGTCATCCGGATAGCGCAGTCGCCACGTCGGGACACACCACACAGGAAGGCAGATGGACATATCACATACAAGTGAATGGCACCAACCCCAATGGGGGCCTGGGCCCAGCACTGGCTTCTCACCTGGCAGAAGGCAGCTCCGGGATGTATGCCAGGGTAGAACAGGGAGCCCTGTGCCCTTGTGCGCGACCCAGTCTCCTGGGACAAGGGTCCCATGGGTCTGATGTTCCCACGAGAAAGGAGGATGAATGGCCACGGGGAAACCTTGGTCCTCGGTCCTCGTGCCCACGGCACGCCCGCCCTTCTGGCTTCAGTTGGATGCCACCGAGGGTCCGGGGACATCCACGATCTCCTCCCCAGGAGACAGGCCGCCCAGGACCCTGAGCGGGGAATAGGACACATCAAAACGGGCAACATTCCATCAATCCCACGTTCCCCGTTGCCTAAGAGGCCCTGGACCCTGCCCCCACCCTAACCATCTCCTGGGCATCCATCCCAGGCCACACTCCTGAGCTTCTTACTTCCCGCTCTGTACCATGGCTCTCCTCTTCACAGTCGTCCAACCGCCACCCACCACCAGGTCCCACTCTGGAAACTTCTCTTTCCTTTCCCCAAAGTCCCCAAGATCCCGCAGACATGGGACTTTCTGGGTCCCCTGTGGCCAGCCACCCCCAGGGCCGGCCTAGGCACACACTGGACTAAGCCTCTGAACAGATTCAAGGTGACCGAGGGACAGGCAACCTAGGCACCAAGGGAGGATGAATGAGCATCTCTCACTCCTCACACCAGGATGCCTGCAGCACAAAACCACTCCCTTCTTCCTCCTCAGGGAACAATTCCTACCAGGTCCTCTTACCAAGTTCCAGGTATCCCCCTCACAGGAAACCCTCCAAGGTCATTTATCCATTTCCCTCAGGGGCACAGACCCCAGGGAACAGAATCAGTAGTCACAGCCAGCATCGGTTTGTGTACCTAGCCTGCTTGCCAAAACCACAACCCACCCACCCACACACACACACACAAACACCCACCTCCAAACAGCAAACACAGATCCTCCACCAACACCAGCAACCCCCAACCCAGCTCATTCTGTCTAAACCTGTATCTATCTGTCCAGCTGTACCTCTACCTCCTTTCTCTCTCTCTCTCTCTCTCTCTCTCTCTCTCTCTCTCTCTCTCTCTCTCTCTCTCTCTCTCTCTCTCTCTCTGTTTCTCTGTCTGTCTGTCTGTCTGTCTGTCTGTCTCTGTGACTCCCTCTATCCCGGCTTCCTTTCTACAATCCCATGAATGGCATCCAGGGCAGCTAGACCTGATATAGCCATCAGATGCTATATCATATTCAGTTGGGAAATGGTTTTCGCTACCCAACAGAGAGCTGTCCTACCAGGAGCACTGAGAGCCTAAAGGGCCCCATCTCCACACTGATCCCATCTTCCTACATGGCTCCTGGAAGAAGACCACTCCCCTGCCGGCCTGAGACAACACTGTCTAGAGTCTTTTCTGTCTCTCCCTCTCTACAAAGCCTCTGAGTGAGCCTACAAAGGGAGCTCCCTGATGGAATAGGGTGGATATATATATATATATATATATATATGGGGGGGGGGAGCTGTGAATTCCTAGCTGTTTCAGGCAGGCCACTCCAATGGGCCGGTCCTGCCACTTTACCTGTAGTTGCCACAAAATGGACTCATCCACCAAGCCACAAGCACACACACACTCACACAACTCACTCCTCTCTCTCTCTCCACACACACACCCATGCACACACACGCATGGACACACACGCCCCACACACACAGGCACACACACACACACACACACACACACACACACACACACAGGCGCGCACGCACACACAAACACGTTTTGGAGGCCAGACAGAATCCTGTTGATTTCAGAGCCTCCTCTAAGTATAATAACAGCTGAGATGATTCAAGGGGCTTTCTGAGCTGTGACACTGGGGGCTCTCTCTGGGTGTAAGGCAAGGTGAGCTAGGCAGACCTATGGTGCTTGCTTGGAGTGTGGGTGCACCTCACCACAGAGAAGAGGCCTGTGGGTGAGGTATGTATGGGCAGAGACATCTGGCCTGGATGGTACCTCGCGGCCGGCTTGGCCTGCTTTGTGCACCCCTTCGGTCCAAACCCTACTCTCGCTGCTTCTCCTGGGATTCATCCCCAGCCATCACACAGTCCTGACACCCCTTGAGACCTAGGGAACACACAACCAGGTTGCTTATGAAGACTAGAGTGGTGCCTCCCAGACCCCCTAGTAGGGATTGTGGAGGGGGTGGCTGTGGGGCAGAAACCCTGATAGGTTCCACGCCCTGAATTGTGCCTGCAGGCAGCACAGCTCAAGGAGATTGGCCATGTGTGAAAGAAAGCTAAGGAAAGCCAGAGATGAGGAGGCCAGCCAGAAGACCAGGAAGGGGGAACCGAGGAGGGCACACCAGAGAAGACAGAGGAGGGGAGTTCCATGGATGGCAGACATCTGGCCACAATGGCTACCTGGCCAGGAGAGAGCCTGACTCCTGACTACAGGCCAGAGAGGCTGGGCAGAGTGCACCTTTTCGGGAAGTGAGCTGTGGGTGCTGCTCTGGGAGGCTCAGGCAAGAACCAGGTGGTCCCTGGGTGGCCTCTGTGCACAAGGGTGTGTGGGCTGGCGATCTGGACTGGTCCCCAGGACAAGGCAAGCCAGATGCAGGCCGGGAGGCAGAATGCCAGGCAGCCAGGTGCCCTGATCGCTCCAGACATGGCGGCCTCAGGAGCCGCGAGCTAGGGAGCGAAAGCAAGGGAGCGAGCGAGCCCTGGAACCCAGCCAGCCGAGCCCCTTGGCGCCTGGCGTGGCGACCAGGGCCATGCATCTTCCGACCTATCTCCCTGGGCCAAGGAGACTAGCCCGGGGCCCGTGGGGCCGGCCGGGGAGCCTCTCCTAAGGCTGCCAGGGCCGCGGGGCGCCATGTCCGGAGAAGGCCGGGGGGACCTGCTGGCGGGATCCGAGAAAGCATTTCGCTTGATGGCAGTAGAGCATCGCCAATGCCAGCCGCCATGGGCCAGGCATGCACTCCCCTCCGCCCTTTCCGAGGCAAAAAAACGCCAAGCAGCTCCCACAGGCTGCAAGACTGCAAGATGGCTGCCAGACAAGCAAGGAGGCCAGGACTGGCCAGGGATGGCTCCCCTTCTCCCCTGCTGCAAGGGATGGACCCCGATCGTGTGGGCATGGCGGGCGCAGCCCACCTGCCTGCAGACCCTCCAACGCCCAACGTGGGGGTGTGGGTGGGGGTGGCGGTAGCGGTGGCTAGCCCGCTGGCCTGCCAAGCCTGCAAGTGACCCCTAGGGAACTCTACTGCAAGGGAAGGCCAATGTGGGCAACAGGGGTGAAGTGAAGCATGGGGACCAAACTCGTGCATTGCCCTGGGGACCCCAGTGCGGGTGGCTGAGTGCCGCCCCCTATCTGCCAAGCCACAGTATTCTGAAAGGTGCCCTCCTCCCTCTTCCTGCCCTTACCCACACTCCCCAACAGGCAAGGCCCTCAACGATCCTGCAGCTATCTACCTGACCCTGGCCACCCAGGTGACCATTCCACCTGCCAGGGCCGACCTTGGGTCTGCTGGCACCAAGCACCTTGGGCCAAAACCAAGGTTCCGGGTCAAGGCTGCCAGCCAAACCCCGGGCTGGTGGGTCATCCGGGTAGCGCAGTCGCCCCACGTCGGGACACACCACACAGGAAGGCAGATGGACATATCACGCCTGAAGTGAATGGCACCAACCCCAATGGGGGCCTGGGCCCAGCACTGGCTTCTCACCTGGCAGAAGGCAGCTCCGGGATGTATGCCAGGGGTAGAACAGGGAGCCCTGTGCCCTTGTGCGCGACCCAGTCTCCTGGGACAAGGGTCCCATGGGTCTGATGTTCCCACGAGAAAGGAGGATGAATGGCCACGGGGAAACCTTGGTCCTCGGTCCTCGTGCCCACGGCACGCCGCCTTCTGGCTTCAGTTGGATGCCACCGAGGGTCCGGGGGACATCCACGAACTCCTCCCAGGAGACAGGCCGCCCAGGACCTGACGCGGGGAATAGGACACATCAAAACGGGCAACATTCCATCAATCCCACGTTCCCCGTTGCCTAAGAGGCCCCTGGACCCTGCCCCCACCCTAACCATCTCCTGGGCATCCATCCCCCAGGCCACACTCCTGAGCTTCTTACTTCCCGCTCTGTACCATGGCTCTCCCCTCTTCACAGTCGTCCAACCGCCACCCACCACCAGGTCCCACTCTGGAAACTACTCTTTCCTTTCCCCAAAGTCCCCAAGATCCCCCAGACATGGGACTTTCTGGGTCCCCTGTGGCCAGCCACCTACCAGGGCCGGCCTAGGCACACACTGGACTAAGCTCTCTGAACAGATTCAAGGTGACCCGAGGGACAGGCAACCTAGGCACCAGGGAGGATGAATGAGCATCTCTCACTCCTCCACACCAGGATGCCTGCAGCACAAAGCCACTCCCTTCTTCCTCCTCAGGGAACAAATTCCTACCAGGTCCTCTTACCCAAGTTCCAGGTATCCTCACAGGAAACCCTCCAAGGTCATTTATCCATTTCCCTCCAGGGGCACAGACCCCAGGGAACAGAATCCAGTGTCCATAGCCAGCATCGGTTTGTGTACCTAGCCTGCTGCCAAAACCACAACCCCACCCACCCACACACACACACACACAAACACCCACCTCAAACAGCAAACACAGATCCTCCCACCAACACCAGCAACCCCCAACCCAGCTCATTCTGTCTAAACCTGTATCTATCTGTCCAGCTGTACCTCTACCTCCCTTTCTCTCTCTCTCTCTCTCTCTCTCTCTCTCTCTCTCTCTCTCTCTCTCTCTCTCTCTCTCTCTGTTTCTCTGTCTGTCTGTCTGTCTGTCTGTCTGTCTGTGACTCCCTCATCCCGGCTTCCTTTCTACAATCCCATGAATGGCATCCAGGGCAGCTAGACCTGATATAGCCACTCGGATGCTATATCATATTCAGTTGGGAAATGGTTTTCGCTACCCAACAGAGAGCTGTCCTACCAGGAGCACTGAGAGCCTAAAGGGCCCCATCTCCACACTGATCCCATCTTCCTACATGGCTCCTGGAAGAAGACCACTCCCCCCTGCCGGCCTGAGACAACACTGTCTAGAGTCTTTCTGTCTCTCCCTCTCTACAAAGCCTCAGAGTGAGCCTACAAAGGGAGCTCCCCTGATGGAATAGGGTGGATATATATATATATATATATATGTGGGGGGGGGGGAGCTGTGAATTCTAGCTGCTTCAGGCAGGCCACTCCAATGGACGGTCCTGCCACTTTACCTGTAGTTGCCACAAAATGGACTCATCCACCAAGCCACAAGCACACACACACTCACACAACTCACCTCTCTCTCACACACACACCCATGCACACACGCATGGACACACACTCACACACACAGGCACACACACACACACACACACACACACACACACACACACACACAGGCGCGCACGCACACACAAACACGTTTTGGAGGCCAGACAGAATCCTGTTGATTTCAGAGCCTCCTCTAAGTATAATAACAGCTGAGATGATTCAAGGGCTTTCTGAGCTGTGACACTGGGGGCCTCTCTGGGTGTAAGGCAAGGTGAGCTAGGCAGACCTATGGTGCTTGCTTGAGGTGGGTGCACCCTCACCACAGAGAAGAGGCCTGTGGGTGGGAGGTATGTATGGGCAGAGACATCTGGCCTGGATGGTACCTCGCGGCCGGCTTGGCCTGCTTTGTGCACCCTTCGGTCCAAACCCTACTCTCGCTGCTTCTCCTGGGATTCATCCCCAGCCATCACCTGATCCTGACACCCCTGGACTAGGAACACACAACCAGGTTGCTTATGAGGACTAGAGTGGTGCCTCCCAGACCCCCTAGTAGGGATTGTGGAGGGGGCTGTGGGGCAAGCCTTTTCTGATAGGGTTCCACGCCCTGAATTGTGCCTGCAGGCAGCACAGCTCAAGGAGATTGGCCATGTGTGAAAGAAAGCAAAGGAAAGCCAGAGATGAGGAGGCCAGCCAGAAGACCAGGAAGGGGGAACGAGGAGGCACACCGAGAGAAGACAGAGGGAGGGAGTTCCATGGATGGCAGACATCTGGCCACAATGGCTACCTGGCCAGGAGAGAGCCTGACTCCTGACTACAGGCCAGAGAGGCTGGGCAGAGTGCACCTTTGGAAGTGAGCTGTGGGTGCTGCTCTGGGAGGCTCAGGCAAGAACCAGGTGGTCCCTGGGTGGCCTCTGTGCACAAGGGTGTGTGGGCTGGCGATCTGGACTGGTCCCAGGACAAGGCAAGCCAGATGCAGGCCGGGAGGCAGAATGCCAGGCAGCCAGGTGCCCTGATCGCTCCAGACATGGCGGCCTCAGGAGCCGCGAGCTAGGGAGCGAGCAAGGGGGGAGCGGCGCGAGCTTCCTGGAACCCAGCCAGCCGAGCCCTTGGCGCCTGGCGTGGGCGACCAGGGCCATGCATCTTCCGACCTATCTCCTGGGCCAAGGAGACTAGCCCGGGGCCCGTGGGGGCCGGCCCGGGGAGCCTCTCCCTAAGGCTGCCAGGGCCGCCGGGCGCCATGTCCGGAGAAGGCCGGGGGGGACCTGCTGACGGGATCCGAGAAAGCATTTCGCTTGATGGCAGTAGAGCACCGCCAATGCCAGCCGCCATGGCCAGGCATGCACTCCCCTCCGCCCTTTCCGAGGCAAAAAAACGCCAAGCAGCTCCCACAGGCTGCAAGACTGCAAGATGGCTGCCAGACAAGCAAGGAGGCCAGGACTGGCCAGGGATGGCTCCCCTTCTCCCCCTGCTGCAAGGGATGGACCCCGATCGTGTGGGCATGGCGGGCGCAGCCTGCCTGCCTGCAGACCCTCCAACGCCCAACGTGGGGGTGTGGGTGGGGGTGAGCGGTGGGTGGCTAAGCCCGCTGGCCTGCAAGCCTGCAAGTGACCCTAAGGGAACTCTACTGCAAGGGAAGGCCAATGTGGGCAACAGGGGGTGAAGTGAAGCATGGGGACAAACTGCGTGCATTGCCCTGGGGACCCCAGTGCGGGTGGCTGAGTGCCGCCCCTATCTGCCAAGCCACAGTGATTCTGAAAGGGTGCCCTCCTCCCTCTTCCCTGCCCTTACCCCACACTCCCCAACAGGCAAGGCCCTCAACGATCCTGCAGCTATCTACCTGACCCTGGCCACCCAGGTGACCATTCCACCTGCCAGGGCGACCTTGGGTCTGTTGGCACCAAGCACCTTGGGCAAAACCAAGGTTCCGGGTCAGGCTGCCAGCCAAACCCCGGGCTGGTGGGTCATCCGGGTAGCGCAGTCGCCCACGTCGGGACACACCACACGAGGAAGGCAGATGGACATATCACATACAAGTGAATGGCACCAACCCCAATGGGGGCCTGGGCCCAGCACTGGCTTCTCACCTGGCAGAAGGCAGCTCCGGGATGTATGCCAGGGGTAGAACAGGGAGCCCTGTGCCCTTGTCTGCGCGACCCAGTCTCCTGGGACAAGGGTCCCATGGGTCTGATGTTCCCACGAGAAAGGAGGATGAATGGCCACGGGAAACCTTGGTCCTCGGGTCCTCGTGCCCACGGCACGCCGCCTTCTGGCTTCAGTTGGATGCCACCGAGGGTCCGGGGACATCCACGATCTCCTCCCAGGAGACAGGCCGCCCAGGACCTGACGCGGGGAATAGGACACATCAAACGCGGGCAACATTCCATCAATCCCCGTTCCCCGTTTGCCTAAGAGGCCCTGGACCCTGCCC
This sequence comes from Phodopus roborovskii, assembly GCF_943737965.1. Lineage (NCBI taxonomy): Eukaryota > Metazoa > Chordata > Mammalia > Rodentia > Cricetidae > Phodopus > Phodopus roborovskii. The sequence goes on from NW_026127092.1 coordinate 86,325, forward strand.
CCACCCTAACCATCTCCCTGGGCATCCATCCCCAGGCCACACTCCTGAGCTTCTTACTTCCCGCTCTGTACCATGGCTCTCCTCTTCACAGTCGTCCACCGCCCACCCACCACCAGGTCCCACTCTGGAAACTACTCTTTCCTTTCCCCAAAGTCCCCAAGATCCCGCAGACATGGGACTTCTGGGTCCCCTGTGGCCAGCCACCTCCAGGGCCACGGCCTAGGCACACACTGGACTAAGCTCTCTGAACAGATTCAGGGTGACCGAGGACAGGCAACCCAGGCACCTAGGGAGGATGAATGAGCATCTCTCACTCCCTCACACCAGGATGCCTGCAGCACAAAGCCACTCCCTTCTTCCTCCTCAGGGAACAAATTCCTACCAGGTCCTCTTACCAAGTTCCAGGTATCCTCACAGGAAACCCTCCAAGGTCATTTATCCATTTCCCTCCAGGGGCACAGACCCCAGGGAACAGAATCCAGTGTCCATAGCCAGCATCGGTTTGTGTACCTAGCCTGCTTGCCAAAACCACAACCCACCCACCCACACACACACACACAAACACCCACCTCCAAACAGCAAACACAGATCCTCCACCAACACCAGCAACCCCCAACCCAGCTCATTCTGTCTAAACCTGTATCTATCTGTCCAGCTGTACCTCTACCTCCTTTCTCTCTCTCTCTCTCTCTCTCTCTCTCTCTCTCTCTCTCTCTCTCTCTCTCTCTCTCTCTCTCTTTCTGTTTCTCTGTCTGTCTGTCTGTCTGTCTGTCTCTGTGACTCCCTCTATCCCGGCTTCCTTTCTACAATCCCATGAATGGCATCCAGGGCAGCTAGACCTGATATAGCCATCAGATGCTATATCATATTCAGTTGGGAAATGGTTTCGCTACCAACAGAGAGCTGTCCTACCAGGAGCACTGAGAGCCTAAAGGGCCCCATCTCCCACACTGATCCCATCTTCCTACATGGCTCCTGGAAGAAGACCACTCCCCCTGCCGGCCTGAGACAACACTGTCTAGAGTCTTTTCTGTCTCTCCCCTCTCTACAAAGCCTCTGAGTGAGCCTACAAAGGGAGCTCCCTGATGGAATAGGGTGGATATATATATATATATATATATGTGGGGGGGGGGGGAGCTGTGAATTCTAGCTGTTTCAGGCAGGCCACTCCAATGGACGGTCCTGCCACTTTACCTGTAGTTGCCACAGATGGACTCATCCACCAAGCCACAAGCACACACACACTCACACACAACTCACTCCCTCCTCTCTCTCACACACACACCCATGCACACACACGCATGGACACACACGCACACACACAGGCACACACACACACACACACACACACACACACACACACACACACACACGGCGCGCTTACGCACACACACAAACACGTTTTGGAGGCCAGACAGAATCCTGTTGATTTCAGAGCTCTCTCTAAGTATAATAACAGCTGAGATGATTCAAGGGGGCTTTCTGAGCTCAGACACTGGGGAGCCCTCTCTGGGTGTAAGGCAAAGGTGAGCTAGGCAGACCTATGGTGCTTGCTTGGAGTGTGGGTGCACCTCACCCACAGAGAAGAGGCCTGTGGGTGGAGGTATGTATGGGCAGAGACATCTGGCCTGGATGGTACACCTCGCGGCCGGCTTGGCCTGCTTTGTGCACTCCTCGGTCCAAACTCTACTCTCGCTGCTTCTCCTGGGATTCATCCCCAGCCATCACCTACAGTCCTGACCACCCCTTGAGACTAGGAACACACAACTAGGTTGCTTATGAAGACTAGAGTGGTGCCTCCCAGACCCCCTAGTAGGGATTGTGGAGGTGGCTGTGGGGCAGAAACCTTTTCTGATAGGTTCCACGCCCTGAATTGTGCCTGGAGGCAGCACAGCTCAGAGGAGATTGGCTACTGTGCGAAAGAAAGCAAAGGAAAGCCAGAGATGAGGAGGCCAGCCAGAAGACCAGGAAGGGGGAACCGAGGAGGGCCACAATCGAGAGAAGACAGAGGGAGGGAGTCTCCATGGATGGCAGACATCTGGCCAATGGCCTACCGCCAGGAAGAGCCTGACTCCTGACTACAGGCCAGAGAGGCTAGGAGAGTGCACCTTTTCGGGAAGTGAGCTGTGGGTGCTGCTCTGGGAGGCTCAGGCAAGAACCAGGTGGTCCCTGGGTGGCCTCTGTGCACTAGGGGTGTGGGCTACGATCGGATGGTCCCAGGACAGGCAAGCCAGTGCAGGCCGGGAGGCAGAATGCCAGGCAGCCAGGTGCCCTGATCGCTTCCAGACATGGCGGCCTCAGGAGCCGGCGAGCTGGGGGCGAGCAAGGGAGTGAGCGCGAGCTTCCTGGAACCCAGCCAGCCAGGCCTTGGCGCCTGGCGTGGCGACCAGGGGCCTGCATCTTCCGACCTATCTCCTGGGCCAAGGAGACTAGCCCGGGGCGCGGGGGGCCCCCGGGAGCCTCCCAGGCTGCCAGGGCCGGCGGGCGCCATGTCCGGAGAAGGCCGGGGGACCTGCTGGCGGGATCCGAGAAAGCATTTCGCTTGATGCAGTAGAGCACTGTATGCCAGCAGGCTATGGGCCAGGCATGCACCCTCGCCCTATCCTGAGGCAAAAACGTCAGCAGCTCCCACAGGGCTGCAGACTGCAAGATGGCTGCCAGACAAGCAAGAGGCCAGGACTGGCCAGGGATGGCTCCTTCCCCCCTGCTGCACGGGACTGGACCCCGATCGGTGGGCATGGCGGGCGAGCCCACCTGCCTGCAGACCCCTCCAACGCTCAATGGGGGTGTGGGTGGGGGTGGCGGTGTGGTGGCTAGCCCCCTGGCCTGCAAGCCTGCAAGTGACCCTAAGGGAACTCTACTGCAAGGGAAGGCCAATGTGGGCAACAGGGGTGAAGGCAGCTTGTGGGACCAAACTGGTGCAGGGCACCTGGGGACCCCAGTGCGGGTGGCTGAGTCGCCCCCTATCTGTCAAGCCACAGTATTCTGAAAGGTGCCTCACCTCCCCTCTTCCTGCCTTTGCCACCCCCACTCCCCAACAGGCAAGGCCCTCAAACGATCCTGCAGCTATCTATACCTGACCCCTGGCCACCCAGGTGACCATTCCCACACCCAGGCTGACCTTGGGTCCTGCTGGCACCAAGCACCTTGGGCAAAACCAAGGTCTCCGGGGTTAAGGCTACAGCCAAATCCCCGGGCACGGTGGGTCATCCGGTGTTAGCGCGTCGCCCATCGCTGGACACACACCACACAGGAAGGCAGATGACATATCACATACAAGTGAATGGCACCTACTTTAATGGGGGCCTGGGCCCAGCACTGGCTTCTCACCTGGCAGAAGGCAGCTCCGGGATGTATGCCAGGGGTAGAACAGGGAGCTGTGTGCCCTTGTGCGCATTCAGTCTCCTGGGACAAGGTTCCCATGGGTCTGATGTTCCCACGAGAAAAGGAGGATGAATGGCCACGGGAAACCTTGGTCCTCGGTCCTCGTGCCCACGGCATGCCGCCTTCTGGCTTCAAAGTTGGATGCTACAGAGGGTCCGGGGATATCCACGATCTCCTCCCCAGGATGAAGGCCGCCCAGGGACCACAGCGGGGAATCTGGACACATAAAACGGGCAACATTCCATCAATCCCACGTTCCCCGTTGCCTAAGAGTGCCCTGGACCCTGCCCCACCCTAACCATCTCCTGGGCATCCATCCCCAGGCCACACTCCTGAGCTTCTTACTTCCCCGCTCTGTACCATGGCTCTCCTCTTCACAGTCGTCCAACGCTACCCACCACCAGGTCCCACTCTGAAACCTCTTTCCTTTCCCCAAAGTCCCCAAGATCCCGCAGACATGGGACTTTCTGGGTCCCCTGTGGCCAGCCACCTACCCAGGGCCGGCCTAGGCACACACTGGACCCAAGCTCTCTGAACAGATTCAAGGTGACCGAGGGACAGGCCAACCCCTGGCACCAAGGAGAGGATAAATGAGCACTCTCACTCCTCACACCAGGATGCCTGCAGCACAAAGCCACTCCCTTCTTCCTCCTCAGGGAACAAATTCCTACCAGGTCCTCTTACCAAGTTCCAGGTATCCTCAGTGAAACCCTCCAAGGTCATTTATCCATTTCCCTAGGGGGCACAGACCCCAGGGAAGCAGAATCCAGTGTCCATAGCCAGCATCGGTTTGTGTACCTAGCCTGCTTAGAAAAACCACAACCCACCCACCCACACACACACACACAAACACCCACACCTCCAAACAACAAACACAGATCCCTCCACTACCACCAACAACCCCCAACTTAGCTCATTCTGTCTAATCCCTGTATCTATCTGTCCAGCTGTACCTCTACCCCCCTCTCTCTCTCTCTCTCTCGCTCTCTCTCTCTCTCTCTCTCTCTCTCTCTCTCTCTCTCTCTCTCTCTCTCTGTTTCTCTGTCTGTCTGTCTGTCTGTCTGTCTGTCTCTGTGACTCCCTCATCCCGGCTTCCTTTCTACAATCCCATGAATGGCATCCAGGGCAGCTAGACCTGATACTGCCTTCAGATGCTATATCATATTCAGTTGGGAAAAATGGTTTTAGCTACCCAACAGAGAGCTGTCCTACCAGGAGCACTGAGGAGCCTAAAGGCCCCCCATCTCCATATTGATCCCATCTTCCTCACATGGCTCCCTGGAAGAAGACCACTCCCCCAGCCGGCCTAGACAACACTGTCTAGAGTCTTTTCTGTCTCTCCCCTCTCTACAAAGCCTCTGAGTGAGCCTACAAAGGGGCTCCCTGATGGAATAGGGGTGGAAAAAATATATATATATATATATATGGGGGGGAGTTTGAATTCCCTAGCTGTTTCAGGCAGGCCCACACTCAATGGACGGTCCTGCCACTTTACCTGTAGTTGCCCTAAAATGGACTCATCCACCAAGCCACAATACACACACTCACTTACAACTCACTCTCTCTCTCTCTCACACACACACCCATGCACACACACGCCATGGACACACACGCTACACACACAGGCACACACACACACACACACACACACACACACACACACACACAGACACGCTGCATACACACACAACACGTTTTGGAGGCCAGACAGAATCCTGCTGATTTCAGAGCCTCCTCTAAGTATAATAACAGCTGAGATGATTCAAGGGGCTTTCTGAGCTGTGACACTGGGGCTCCCTCTGGGTGTAAGGCAAGGTGAGCTAGGGCAGACCTATGGTGCTTGCTTGAGTGTGGGTGCACCTCACCACAGAGAAGAGGCCTGTGGGTGGAGGTATGTATGGGCAGAGACATCTGGCCTGGATGGTACCTCGTGACGGCTAGCCTGCTTTGTGCACCCTTCGGTCCAAACCCTACTCTAGCTGCTCTCCTGGGATTCATCCCCAGCCATCACACAGTCCTGACACCCTTGAGACCCAGGAACACCAACCAGGTTGCTTACTTGAGACTAGAGTGGTGCCTCCCAGACCCCCTAGTAGGGATTGTGGAGGTGGCTGTGGGCAGAAACCTTCCTGCGATAGGTTCCACGCCCTGAATTGAGCCTGCAGGCAGCACAGCTCAAGGAGGATTGGCCATGTGTAAGAAAGCAAAGGGAAAGCCAGAGATGAGGAGGCCAGCCAGAAGACCAGGAAGGGGGAACCGAGAGGGCACACCGAAGAGAAGACAGAGGGGAGGGAGTTCCAAGGTTGCAGACATCTGGCCACAATGGCTACCTCACCGGGAGAGAGCCTGACTCCTGACTACAGGCCAGAGAGGCTGGGCAGAGTGCACCTTTTCGGGAAGTGAGCTGTGAATGCTCTCCGGGAGGCTCAAGGCAAGAAGCAGGTGGTCCCTGGGTGGCCTCTGTGCACCTGCAGGGTGTGGGCTGGCGTATCTGGACTGGTCCCCAGGACAAGGCAAGCCAGATGCAGGCCGGGAGGCAGAATGCCAGGCAGCCAGGTGCCCTGATCGCTCCAGACATGGAGGCCTCTCAGGAGCCCAGCGAGCTAGGGAGGGGGCGAGCAAGGGAGCGAAAGCGTGAGCTTCCTGGAACCCAGCCAGCCGAGCCCTTGGCGCCTGGCGTGGGCCACCAGGGCCATGCATCTTCCGACCTATCTCCTGGGCCAAGGAGACCAGCCCCGGGGCCGTGGGGGCCGGCCCGGGGAGCCTCTCCCTAAGGCTGCCAGGGGCCGGCGGGGCGCTATGTCCGGGAGAAGGCCGGGGGACCTGCTGGCGGGATCCAGAAAGCATTTAGAGCGATGGCAGTAGAGCACCGCCAATGCCAGCCGCCATGGGCTAGGCATGCCACCCTCCACCCGCCCTTTCCAGAGGCAAAACGCCAGCAGCTCGCCACAGGCTGCAAGACTGCAAGATAAGCTGCCAGACTAGGCAAGGAGGCCAGGACTGGCCAGGGATGGCTCACCCCCTTCTCCCCTGGCAAGGGGATGGACCCCGATCGTGTGGGCATGGGAGGGGCGCAGCCCACCTGCCTGCAGACCCCTCCAACTGCCCAACGTGGGGGTGTGGGTGGGGGTGGCGGTGCGGTGGCTAGCCCGCGCCTGTAAGCCTGCCAAGTGACCCCTAAGGGAACTCTACTGCAAGGGAAGGCCAATGGGCAACAGGGGTGAAGTGAAGCATGGGGACCAAATCTCGTGCATTGCCCTGGGGACCCCAGTGCGGGTGGCTGAGTGCCGCCCCCTATCTGCCAAGCCACAGTATTCTGAAAGTGTGCCCTCCTCCCCTCTTCCTGCCCTTACCCACACTCCCCAACAGGCAAGGCCCTCCATGATCCTGCAGCTATCTACCTGACCCTGGCCACCCAGGGTGACCATTCCACCTGCCAGGCCGACCTTGGTCTGCTGGCACCAAGCACCTTGGGCAAAACCAAGGTTCCGGGTCAAGGCTGCCACCAAACCCGGGCTGGTGGGTCATCCGGGTAGGCGCAGTCGCCCACGTCGGGACACACCACACAGGAAGGCAGATGGACATATCACCTAAGTGAATGGCACCAACCCCACTGGGGGCCTGGGCCCAGCACTGGCTTCTCACCTGGAAGGCAGCTCCCGGGATGTATGCCAGGGGTAGAACAGGGAGCCCTGTGCCCTTGTGCGCGACCAGTCTCCTGGGACAAGGGTCCCGTGGGCCTGGGAAGTTCCCACGGAAAGGAGGATGAAATGGCCACGGGAAACCTTGGTCCCTCGGTCCTCGTGCCTGACGGCACGCCGCCTCAACTGGTAGTTGGATGCCACCGAGGGTCCGGGGACATCCCGATCTCCCTCCCAGGAGACACAGGCCGCCCAGGACCCTGACGCGGGGAATAGGGACACATCAAACCAGTAAACATTCCATCAATCCACGTTCCCCCAAGGCTAAGGGCCCTGGACCCTGCCCCCACCCTAACCATCTCCTGGGCATCCATCCCCAGGCTACAACCTCGGGCTTCTTACTTCCCCGCTCTGTACCATGGCTCTCCCTCTTCACAGTACTCCAACTTCGCCACCCACCCACCAGGTCCCACTCTGAAACTACTCTTTCCTTTCCCCAAAGTCCCCAAGATCCCCGCAGACATGTGGACTTTCTGAGTCCCACCTGTGGCGTTGCCACCTACCCAGGGCTGGCCTATAGGCACACACTGGACTAAGCTCTCCTGAACAGATTCAAGGTGACCGGACAGGCAACCTAGGCACCAAGGAGGATGAATGAGCATCTCTCACTCCTCACACCAGGGATGCCTGCAGCACAAGCCACTCCCCTTCTTCCCTCCTCCGGGAACAAATTCCTACCAGGTCCTCTTACCAAGTTCCAGAAATATCCTCACAGGAAACCCTCAAAGGTCATTTATCCATTTCCCTCAGGGAAACGGAACCCCAGGGGGAACAGGGAATCCAATGTCCATAGCCAGCATCGGTTTGTGTACCTAGCCTGCTTCCAAAACCACAACCCACCCACCCACACACACACACACACAAACACCCACCTCCAAACAGCAAACACAGATCCTCCCACCAACACCAACCCCCAACCAGCTCATTCTGTCTAAACCTGTATCTATCTGTCCAGCTGTACCTCTACCTCCTTTCTTTCTCTCTCTCTCTCTCTCTCTCTCTCTCTCTCTCTCTCTCTCTCTCTCTCTCTCTCTCTCTCTCTCTGTTTCTCTGTCTGTCTGTCTGTCTGTCTGTCTGTCTCTGTGACTCCCTCTATCCCGACTTCCTTTTCTACAATGCCCATGAATGGCCATCCAGGGCAGCTAGACCTGATATAGCCATCCAGATGCTATATCATATTCAGTTGGGAAATGGTTTTCACTACCCAACAGAGAGCTGTCCTACCAGGAAGCACTGAGAGCCTAAAGGGCCCCATCTCCACACTGATCCCATCTTCCTACATGGCTCCTGGAAGAGGAACCCACTCCCCTGCCGGCCTGAGACAACACTGTCTAGAGTCTTTTCTGTCTCCCTCTCTACAAAGCCTCTGGTGAGGCTTACAAGGGAGCTCTGATGTGGAATAGGGTGGATATATATATATATATATATGTGGGGGGTGGGGGGAGCTGTGAATTGCTAGCTGTTTCAGGCAGGCCACTCCAATGGAGGTGGGTCTCCACTTTACCTGTAGTTGCCACAAAATGGACTCATCCACCAAGCCACAAGCACACACACACTCACACAACTCACTCTCTCTCTCTCTCACACACACACCCATGCACACACACGCATGGACACACACATACACACACAGGCACACACACACACACACACACACACACACACACAGGCGCGCACCGCCCCGCACACAAACACGTTTTGGAGGCCAGACAGAATCTGTTGATTTCAGAGCCTCCTCTAAGTATAATAACAGCGAGATGATTCCAGGGGCTTTCCTGAGCTGTGACACTGGGAGCTCTCTCTGCGTTGTAAGACAAGGTGGGCTAAGGCAGACCTATGGTGCTTGCTTGAGTGTGGTGCACCTCCCCTTAGAAGAGGCCTGTGGGTGGAGGTATGTAGGCGAGACATCTGGCCTGGATGGTACCTCATGGCAGCCCCCAGCTGTTAGCCATAGGTCCAAACCCTACTCTCGCTACTTCTCCTGGGATTCATCCCAGCCATCACCTGATCCTGACACCCCTTGAGACTAGGAACACACAGCCAGGGTTGCTTGAAGACTAGAGTGGTGCCTCCCAACCTAGTAGGGATTGTGGAGGTGGCTGTGGGGCAGAAACCTTTTCTGATAGGTTCCACGCCCTGAATTGTTTCTACAGGCAGCACAGCTCAGGGAGATTGGCCATGTGTGGAAGAAAGCAAGAGAAAGCCAGAGATGAGGAGGCCAGCCAAAGACCAGAAGGGGGAACCGAGGAGGGCACACCGAGAGAAAGCAGAGGGAGAGGGAGTTCCATGGATAGCAGACATCTGGCCACAGCCAAGCTACCTGTTGGAGAGAGCCTGACTCCTGACTACAGGCCAGGAGGCTGCAGAGTGCACTTTTGAGTGGCTGTGGGTGCTGCTCCTGGGAGGCTCAGGCAAGGGCCAGTTGGTCCCTGGGTGGCCTCTGTGCACAAGGGTGTGTGGGCTGGCGATCTGGACTGGTCCCCAGGACAAGGCAAGCCAGATGCAGGACGGGAGGCCAGAATGCCAGGCAGCCAGGTGCCCTGATCGCTCCAGACATGGCGGCCTCCAGGCCGCGTAGGAGAGCGAGCAGGGAGCGACATTCCTGAACCCACCACCAGCCACTTGCGCTCTGCGACCAGGGCCATGCATCTTCCAACCTATCTCCTGGGCCAGGAGACTGACCCGGGAGCCCGTGGGGCCGGCCGAGGGCCTCTCCCTAAGGCTGCCAGAGACGGCGGGCGCATGTCCGAGGAGAGAAGGCCGGGGGGGACCTGCTGGGCGGATCCAGCAGCATTTCGCGATGGCAGTAGAGCACCGCCAATGCCCAGCCATCGCCGGGCTGAGCAGCACACTCCCTCCGCCCTTTCCGAGGCAAAAAAACATAAGCAGCTCCCACCCAGGCTGCAAGACTGCCAAGATGGCTGCCAGACAAGCAAGGAGGCCAGGACTGGCCAGGGATGGCCTCCCATACTCCCCTGCTGCAAGGGATGGACCCCGAGCTCGTGTGGGCATGGCGGGCGCAGCCTGCCTGCAGGCCCCTCACGCTAACGTGGGGGTGTGGGTGGGGGTGGCGGTGCGGTGGCCTGGCCCGCCGGCCTGCAAGCCTGCAAGTGACCCTACGGGAACTCTACTGCAAGGGAAGGCATGTGGGCAACAGGGGTGAGGCCGACATGGGGACCAAACTCGTGCATTGCCCTGGGGACCCCAGTGCGGGGTGGCTGAGTGCCGCCCCCCTATCTGCCAAGCCACAGTATTCTGAAAGGTGCCCTCCTCCCCTCTTCCTGCCCACTTACCCACACTCCCAACAGGCAGGGAGCCCTCAACGATCCTGCAGCTATCTACCTGACCCTGGCCACCCAGGTAGCCATTCCCACCTGCCAGGCCAGAGCAGGTCTGCTGGCACCAAGCACACAGGCAAAACCAAGGTTCCGGGTCAAGGCTGCCAGCCAAACCCCGGGCCTGGTGGGTCATCCGGGTAGCATGGTAAGCCCACGTCGGGACACACCACACAGGAAGGCAGATGGACATATCACATACAAGTGAATGGCACCAACCCCAATGGGGGCCTGGGCCCAGCACTGGCTTCTCACCTGGCAGAAGGCAGCTCCCGGGATGCCTTCAGGGAGCAGAGACAGGGAGCCCTGTGCCCTTGTCACACACCCAGTCTCCTGGGACAAGGGTCCCATGGGTCTGATGTTCCCACGAGAAAGGAGGATGAATGGCCACAGGAAACCTTGGTCCTCGGTCCCTCGTGCCACGGCCGCCGCCTTCTGGCTTCCAGTTGGATGCCACACGAGGGTCCGGGGGACATCCACGATCTCCTCCCCAGGGGACCCAGCTCCTCAAACTCAGCGGGAATAGGACACATCAAACGGGCAACATTCCATCAATCCCACGTTCCCCACGTGCCTAAGAGGCCCTGGACCCTGCCCCACCCTAACCATCTCCTGGGCATCCATCCCCAGGCCACACTCCTGAGCTTCTTACTTCCCACTCTGTACACTTGGCTCTCCTCTTCACAGTCATCCAAACGCCACCTACCCAGGTCACTCTGAGCCTCTTTCCTTTTCGCCAGTCCCCAAGATCCCGCAGACATAGGACTTTCTGGGTCCCCTTGGCCAGCCACCTACCCAGGCCCGGCCTAGGCACACACTGGACTAAGCTCTCTAACAGATTCAAGGTGACCAGGGACAGGCAACCTAGGCACCAAGGGAGGATGAATGAGCATCTCTCACTCTCACACCAGGATGCCTGCAGCTTTCAGCTTCCTCCCCTTCTTCCTCCTCAGGGAACAAATTCCTACCAGGTCCTCTTACCAAGTTTCCAGAGGTATCCTCACAAGAAACCCTCCAAGGTCATTTATCCATTTCCTCAGGGGCACAGACCCCAGGGAACAGAAATCCAGTGTCCATAGCCAGCATCGGTTTGTGTACCTAGCCTGCTTGCCAAAACCCTGACCCACCCACCCACACACACACACACAAACACCCACCTCCAAACAGCAAACACAGAATCCTCCACCAACACCAGCAACCCCCAACCCAGCTCATTCTGTCTAAACCTGTATCTATCTGTCCAGCTGTACCTCTACCTCCTTTCTCTCTCTCTCTCTCTCTCTCGCTCTCTCTCTCTCTCTCTCTCTCTCTCTCTCTCTCTCTCTCTCTCTCTCTCTCTCTCTGTTTCTGTCTGTCTGTCTGTCTGTCTGTCTGTCTCTGTGACTCCCTCTATGCGACTTCCCTTTCTACAATCCCATGAATGGCATCCAGGGCAGCTAGACCTGATATAGCCATCAGATGCTATATCATATTCAGTTGGGAAATGGTTTTCGCTACCCAACAGAAGGCTGTCCTACCAGGAGCACTGAGAGCCTAAGGGGCCCCGTCTCCACACCAGTCCCATCTTCCTACATGGCTCCTGGAAAGACCACTCCCCCTGCCGGCCTGAGACAACACTGTCTGAGAGTCTTTTCTGTCTCTCCCTCTCTACAAAGCCTCTGAGTGAGCCTACAAAGGGAGCTCCCTGATGGAATAGGGTGGATATATATATATATATATATATGTGTGGGGGGTGGGGGAAAGCTGTGAATTCTAGCTGTTTCAGGCAGGCCACTCCAATGGGCCGGTCCTGCCACTTTACCTGTGAACACACAAAATGGACTCATCCACCAAACCACAAACACACACACCTCACACAAACCTCCTCTCTCTCTCTCTCACACACACATGTGCACACACACGCATGGACACACACACACACACACAGGCACACACACACACACACACACACACACACACACACACACACACACACACAGAAAGTGGCCCTTGCGCCTTTACACAAACACGTTTTGGAGGCCAGACAGAATCCACCTGTTGATTTCAGGCCTCCTCTAGTATAATAACAGCTGAGATGATTCAAGGGCTTTCTGAGGCATGACACTGGGGGCTCTCTGGGGTGTAGCAAGGCAAAGGTGAAGCCCAGAGCAGACCCTGTGGTGCTTGCTTGAAGTGTGGGTGCACCCTCACCCACAGAAAGAGGCCTGTGGGTGGGGCTATGTATGAGCAGAGACATCTGGCCTGGATGGTACCTACAGCGGCCTGACTTGGCCTAGCATGGCCCCTGCCGGTCCAAACCTACTCTCGCTGCTTCTCCTGGGATTCATCCCCAGCCATCCTGATCCTGACACCCCCAGGACAAGGAACACACAGCAGGTTGCTTGAAGACTAAAGTGGTGCCTCCCAGACCCCCTAGTAGGGATTGTGGAGGTGGCTGTGGGGCCAAAACCTTTTTCTGATAGGTTCCACGCCCTGAATTGTGCCTGCAGGCAGCACAGCTCAAGGAGATTAAGCCATGTGTGAAGAGAAAGCAAAGGAAAGCCAGAGATGAGGAGGCCAGCCAGAAGACCAGGAAGGGGGAACAGGATGGCACACAGGAAGACAGAGGAGAGTTCCATGGATAGCTTCAGACATCTGGCCACAATGGCTACCTGGCCAGGAGAGAGCCCTAACTCTGACTTCTGGGCCGAAGTGGGAGCAGATGCCCCTTTTCGGGAAGTGAGCTGTAGGTGCTGCTCTGAGGCTCAGGCAAGAACCAGGTGGTCCCTGGGTGGCCTCTGTGCACAAGGGTGTGTGGGCTGAGCGATCTGGACTGGTCCCCAGGACAAAGCAAGCCAGATGCCAGGCCGGGAGAGCGGAATGCCCAGGGCAGCCAGTGCCCTGATCGCTCCAGACATGGCGGCCTCCAGGAGCCGCGAGCTGGGGGGAGCGAGCAAGGGAAGCTGGCGCCCGAGCTTCCTGGGAACCCAACCAACCGAGCCCTTGGCGCCTGGCTGGGCGACCAGGGCCATGTGGCTCTTCCGACCTACTCTCCTGGGCCAGGAGACAGCAGAGCCCGTGGGGCCGACCCGGAAGTCCTCTCCGAGGCTGCCAGGGCAGGCAGGGGCATGTCCGGAGGAAGGCCGGGGACCTGCTGGCGGGATCCGAAAGCTCGCCCGGTGGCCGGTAGAGCACCGCTGGTGTCGCCGCCATGGGCAGGCATGCACTCCCTCCCGCCCTTTCCCGCAGGGGGCAAAAAACGCCAGGCAGCTCCCCCAGGCTGCAGGCTGCAAGATGGCTGCCAGACAAGCAAGCGGCCAGGACTGGCCAGGGATGGCTCCCTTCTCCCCTGCAGGGATGGACCCCGATCGTGTGGGCATACGAACGCAGCCCTGCTGCCTGCAGACCCCTCCAACGCCCAACGTGGGGGTGTGGGTGGGGGTGGCGTAAAGTGCGGTGGCTAGCCCGCTGGCCTGCAAGCCTGCAAGTGACCCTATGTGGAACTCTACTGCAAGGGAAGGCCAATGTGGGCAACAGGGGTGAAGTGAAGCATGGGGACCAAACTCAGGCATTGCCCTAGGGACCCCAGTGCGGGTGGCTGAGTCGCCGCCCCTATCTGCCAAGCCCACAAAGTATTCTGAAAGGTGCCCTCCTCCCTCTTCCCCACACTGCCCTTACCCACACTCCCAACAGCCAAGGCCCTCAACGATCCTCACATCTCTGCCCGACCCTGGCCACCCAGGTGACCATTCCACCTGCCAGGCCGACCTTGGGTCTGTTGGCACCAAGCACCTTGGGCAAAACCAAGGTTCCGGGTCAAGGCTGCCAGCCAACCCCGGGCTGGTGGGTCATCCGGGTAGCTGAGTCGCCCACGTCGGGGCACACCACACAGGAAGGCAGATGGACATATCACATACAGTGAATGGCACCACCGCAATGGGGGGCCTGGGCCCAGCACTGGCTTCTCACCTGGCAGAAGGCAGCTCCGGGATGTATGCCAGGGGTAGAACAGGAGCCCTGTGCCCTTGTGCACGACCCAGTCTCCTGGGACAAGGTCCCATGGGTCTGATGTTCCCACGAGAAAAGGAGGATGAATGGCCACGGAAACCCTTGGTCCCCGGTCTCGTGCCCACGGCACGCCGCCTTCTGGCTTCAGTTGGATGCCACCGAGGGTCAGGGACATCCACGGTCTCCTCCCAGGAACAGAGCCGCCCAGGACCCTAGCCTTGAGGGAATGGACACACGTAGCTTAGGCCAGCATTCCATCAATCCCCGTTCCCCGTTGCCTAAGAGGCCCTGGACCACGCACCCCTAACCATCTCTGGGGCATGCATCCCCAGGCCACACTCCTGGGCTTCTGCTTCCCGCTCTGTACCATGGCTCTCCTCTTCACAGTCGTCCAACCTTCACCACCAGGTCCCACTCTGGAAACTTTCTCTCCTTTACAAGTCCCAAGATCCCGCAGACATGGGACTTTCTGGGTCCCACCTGTGGCCAGCCACCTGCCAGGGCCAGGCTAGGCACACACTGGACTAAGCTCTCTGAACAGATTCAAGGCAGGCAGGGACAGAGCAACCTAGGCACCAAGGGAGGATGAATGAAGCATCTCTCACTCTCACACCAGGATGCCTGCAGCACAAAGCCACTCCCTTCTTCCTCCTCAGGAACAAATTCCTACCAGGTCCTCTTACCAAGTTCCAGGTATCCTCTGGGAAACCACTCCAGGTCATTTATCCATTTCCCTCAGGAGGCGCAGACCCCAGGGAACAGAATCAATGGCTCCATAGCCAGCATCGGTTTGTCTTGCCTAGCCTGCTTGGTAAAACCCTGGCCACCACACACACACACACACAAACATACACCTCCAAACAACAAACACAGATCCTCCACCAACACCAGCAACCCCAGCAGCTCATTCTGTCTAAACCTGTATCTATCTGTCAACTGTACCTCCTCTTTCTCTCTCTCTCTCTCTCTCTCGCTCTCTCTCTCTCTCTCTCTCTCTCTCTCTCTCTCTCTCTCTCTCTCTCTCTGTTTCTCTGTCTGTCTGTCTGTCTGTCTGTCATCTCTGTGACTCCCTCTATGCGGCTTCCTTTCTACAATCCCATGGACAGCGTCCAGGGCAGCTGGACCTGATATAGCCATCAGATGCTATATCATATTCAGTTGGGAAATGGTTTTTATGTGAAGCTGTCCTACCAGGAGCACTGAGAGCCTAAAGGGCCCCATCTCCCACTGATCCCATCTTCCTACATGGCTCCTGGAAGAAGACCACTCCCCCTGCCGGCCTGAGACAACACTGTCTAGAGTCTTTCTGTCTCTCCCTCTCTACAAAGCCTCTGAGTGAGCCTACAAAGGGAGCTCCCTGATGGAATAGGGTGGATATATATATATATATATATATATGTGGGGGGGTGGGGGGAACGCTGTAGATTCCTAGCTGTTTCAGGCAGGCCACTCCAATGGACGGTCCTGCCCTTTACCTATGGTGCCACAAAATGGACTCATCCACCAAACCTGACACTACTCACCCTAACTCACTCTCTCTCTCTCTCACACACACCATACACTGCCTTTATGGACACACCATATGCACACACAGGCACACACACACACACACACACACACACACACACACACACACACACACACACAGGCGCGCACACTGCACACAAAACACGTTTTGGAGGCCAGACAGAATCTGTTGATTTCAGAGCCTCCTCTAAGTATAATAACAGCTGAGATGATTCAAGGGCTTTCTGAGCTTGACACTGGGGGCCTCTCTGGGTGTAAGGCAAAGGGTGAAATAGAGCAGACCTATGGTGCTTGCTTGAGTGTGGGTGCACCTCACCACAGAGAAGAGGCCTGTGGGTGGAGGTATGTATGGGCAGAGACATCTGGCCTGGATGGTACCTGCGGCCGGCTTGGCCTGCTTTGTGCACCTGGTCCAAACCCTACTCTCGCTGCTTCTCCTGGGATTCATCCCCAGCCATCACACAGTCCTGACACCCCTTGAGACTAGGAACACACAGAGGTTGCTTATGAAGACTAGAGTGGTGCCTCCCAGACCCCCTAGTAGGGATTGTGGAGGTGGCTGTGGGGCAGAAACCTTTTCTGATAGGGTTCCACGCCCTGGTGTGCCTGCAGGCAGCACAGCTCAAGGAGATTGGCCATGTGTAGAAAGAAAGCAAAGGAAAGCCAGA
>NW_026127093.1:0-150608 GCF_943737965.1 Phodopus roborovskii
TGCCACAGACATTTCAGTGGGCAACGGGTCTGCAGAGAGTCCAAGACTGGTTTGAACAGGTCAGGACTGCCTTCACCTTGACAGACAGACACAAACACACTTGAGGAGGTTTTTGCCTGCTGCGATTTCTACTTTAGAGATCGGGTTTTCATGCACAAAGTTCAAGGAACAGATCTGTGGCCACAGGTTAAAATTTATAGACATACTAGAGAAAATCAGCAATTATTTTGGAGCATGAGATCTTAAAGACATCTCATGTTTATTTTGGCCTTCTTGTGGTCAGCTTACCAGGGATTTGATTTACTGAGTTTAGAGAATAATCATTGTCTCTGGTCAGTAGACTTTTAACAGTTTTGATAAGCACTCTTGTAGTGTTTTACTGATTTAGGGGCTCAAACTTTGGAGGAGGACCTAGAAAGTATCCAGACTGTTGCAACACTCTCTTCTCAAGGGAAGGAACTCTCTACAACCAGGATAAGTTTGATGAGGAGCACAGACAGCATCCACCTCCAGCAAGAATGAGGAAAGTAGGGCTTTTGTCTTTCTGTGCAAATGGATTGATCTCATGTGGCTATCCATGTGATAACTAGAGTAGAGGGTTAAGTCACAACTCCACAACCAAGAGACTTTAGAGTTAGGAACCAAGAATCTTCCCAAGAAGGAAGAGTGGGAGGAGGGTCTTACCCCCCCTCCAAATGTAGAATGCTGGACTCTTGAGCTAGGATTGCTAAATGTAATCACCTGTAGGTAGGCTGTGTTGGGAAGGGAAGTTTGGCACAGCTTTTTTGTTCCTGAGCTGTTATATCACACAGGCAAAACCTGAGCTAGTCCTGAAGTTTTCCAGCATGGAAGGAAAACATACCAAGCCTGCTTATGACTTTGAAGTGGGGATTGCCTGAAATTCCAATGGAGACTGTGAGTGAGCTGGCAGGGCAAGAATCTATATAGGATATCTTTGTTGGGTGTTGGCACCTGTTTGCAAGAACGCACATAGTTACAGCTGGGGTGCTGGAACAAAATAGGCCTGCATACATACATACACACACACACACACACACACACACCATACACACACACATCCTTAGGCTCCCCATGTCCTTGGTGTACTGCATAGCTGGATGGGTGTGTTTCAAAAAGTGCCCAAAGTACTTACCTTAGGGCTGTGTGTCTGGGTCCTGCTTCTGGAAACTTTTTTTTTTTTTTTTGACTTTCCGAAAGGTTTCCTCTATGTAGTTTTGAACCAGTCCTGGTGCTGGCTACATAGACCAGGCTGGCCTTGAACTCGCAGAGATCTGCCAGCCTCTGCTTCCCTAGTGCTGCATACACACACGCACACACACACACACACACACACACACACACACACACACACACATCCATAGGCTCCCCATATCCTTGGTGTATTGCACAGCTGGATAGGTGTGTTTCAAAAAGGGCCAAGAATACTTAGCTGATGGTTGTGTGTTTGGGTCCTGCTTCTGGAATCCTTATTTTTGCCTTGGCCTTGAACTGGCAGAGATCTGCCAGCCTCTGCTTCCCTAGTGCTGCGATTGAAGGCATGCCAACAACATACAGCATTGCTGCTGAAATCTTAAACATTCATGAGCCCCAGACTTGCATTCCCAGGGCAGTCACTATCAATCCTTGAATCTAAATTATTTGCTTTGAGTGCTTGGGATGTTTGCTTATGGATTATTAATTTGAAGGGGGAAATACATCAAAGGGAGTATTTACTTCAGGTTGCATGAATTATAGGACTGTTTATTGTCACCTCCAAAGTGGCCCACAACCCATGAAAGATCTAATGTTGGGCATTGCTTTCAGGGACAGTGTTTTGTGCTGTCTAAAAAAAAAAAAAAAAAAAAAATTTAGCTATCTTGAAGTCATTAAATCTTTCTGTTCCTCTTCTAAATTCTTAAACTTAGAATTTTTTTTGGAGTGTGTCTAAAATGTGTTACCAACTAAGGCTCATTATATTATATTTGTTGTATTGTTGTGTTCATGTTGAAAAGATTGCAGAGTTCTTTTGCTTGGATCAATTCCATTGTTGAGTTTTGAGAAAGTGATGGAAAGGTTGCAAGGCCCAGAGCTGAGGAGGTGCCCACACTCCCACCTTGTTTGGACAAGCAGGCTGTCAGAGAAAACAAGTTCATGTGGGCCATGCCAGACCTGCTGTAGTTGCTACTTGGTACTTGGAGTTTCAATTAGACTATCTTATGAACTTTGTGAGTTAGAGCACAACTCCAAAAAGCTGTGGGAAACATGACTAAGGTTCCTGCTCCCAGGTGTCTCTAAGAATAAACCACAAAGGCCTCAGCCTCTGAACATCCAGCTAAAACTAAAACCCAGTGTTTAAATAGCAGGATTCCCCTCTGTAAACCAGGCTCTGAGTTGAGTGTTTCCTGTTGCTGGAACGTGTTGTAGAGAAATGGTAGCTAGGTGGTGGTGTTTAGGTGTGTGTGTGCATGTAATGGACACATCTAAACAGTATCAGCAAGGGAAAAGTGAGATCCCTGCCCCCCCCCCCAAAGGTACTGTTAGGTCAAGACTGGTTTGAACAGG
The DNA here is from genome assembly GCF_943737965.1 of Phodopus roborovskii. Lineage (NCBI taxonomy): Eukaryota > Metazoa > Chordata > Mammalia > Rodentia > Cricetidae > Phodopus > Phodopus roborovskii. The sequence continues at coordinate 2,563 of NW_026127093.1, forward strand.
TCAGGACTGCCTTCACCTTGACAGACAGACACAAACACACTTGAGGATTTTTGACTGCTGCGATTTCTACTTTAGAGAACGGGATTTCATGCACAAAGTTCAAGGATCAGATCTGTGGCCACAGGTTAAAACTTATAGACATACTAGAGAAAATCAGCAATTATTTTGGAGCATGAGATCTTAAAGACATCTCATGTTTATTTGGCAGCTTCTTGTGGTCAGCTTACGGGGATTTTGATTTACTGAGTTTAGAGAAAAATCATTGTCTCTGGTCAGTAGACTTTTAACAGTTTTGATAAGCACTTGTAGTGTTTTACTGATTTAGGGAGCTCAAACTTTGGAGGAGGACCTAGAAAGTATCCAGACTGTTGCAACACTCTCTTCTCCAAGGGGAAGGAACTCTCTACAACCAGGATAAGTTTGATGAGGAGCACAGACAGCATCCACCTCCAGAAAGAATGAGAAAGTAGAGGCTTTTGTCTTTCTGTGCAAATGGATTGATCTCATGTGGCTATCCATGTGATAACTAGAGTAGAGGGTTAAGTCACAACTCCACAACCAAGAGACTTTGGGGAGTTAGGAACCAAGGGAATCTTCCCAAGAAGGAAGAGTGGGAGGGGAGGGTCTTACCACCCCCCTCCAAATGTAGAATGCTGGACTCTTGAGCTAGGGGGATTGCTAAAAATGTAATCACCTGCAGGTAGGCTGTGTTGGGAAGAGTTTGGCCAGCTTTTTTTGTTCCTGACTGTTATATCACACAGGCAAAACCTGAGCTAGTCCTGAAGTTTTCCAGCATGGAAGGGGAAAACAAACCAAAACCTGCTTATGACTTTGAAGTGGGGGATTGCCTGAAATTCCAATGGAGACTGTGGTGAGCTGGCAGGGCAAGAATCTATATAGGATATCTTTGTTGGGCGTTGGCACCTGTTTGCAAGAACGCACATAGTTACAGTTGGGGTGCTGGAACAAAATAGGCCTGCATACATACATACACACACAACACAAACACACACACACACACACACACACACACACACACACCCATACACACCCATACAAACACATCCTTAGGCTCCCCATGTCCATGGTGTACTGCATAGCTGGATGGGTGTGTTTCAAAAAAGTGCCCAAAGTACTTAGCTTAGGGCTGTGTGTCTGGGTCATGCTTCTGGAAACTTTTTTTTTTTTTTTGACTTTCCAAGAAAAGTTTCCTCTATGTAGTTTTGGACCCAGTCCTGGTGCTGGATACATAGACCAGGCTGGCCTTGAACTCGTAGAGATCTGCCAGCCTCTGCTTCCTAGTGCTGCATACACACACGCGCCACACACACACACCAAACACACACACACACAAAAACACACACACACACATCCATAGGCTCCCCATATCCTTGGTGTACTGCACAGCTGGATGGGTGTGACACAGCTGGATGGGTGTGTTTCAAAAAAGGGCCAAGAATACTTAGCTGATGGTTGTGTGTTTGGGTCCTGCTTCTGGAATCCTTATTTTTGCCTTTCGAGATAGGGTTTCTCTGTGTAGTTTTGGAACCTGTCCTGGTGCTTGCAACATAGACCAGGCTGGCCTTGAACTGGCAGAGATCTGCCAGCCTCTGCTTCCCCTAGTGCTGCGATTGAAGGCATGTGCCAACAACATACAGCATTGCTGCTGAAATCTTAAACATCCATGAGCCCCAGACTTGCATTCCCAGTGCAGTCACTATCAATCCTTGAATCTAAATTATTTGCTTTGAGTGCTTGGGATGTTTGCTGATGGATTATTAATTTGAAGGGGGAAATACTTCAAAGGGAATATTTACTTCAGGTTGCATGAATTATAGGACTGTTGATTGACACCTACCAAGGGCTGGCCCACAACCCATGAAAGAGTTAATTGGGCATTGCTTTCAGGGACAGTGTTTTTGTGCTGTCTAAATAAAAAAAAAAACCTTTAGCTAACCTTGAAGTCATTAAATCTTTCTGTTCCTCTTCTAAATTCTTAAACTTAGAATTTTTTTTTTTTGGAGTTTGTATCAAATGTGTTACCAACTAAGGCTCATTATATTGTGTTGTTGTATTGTTGTGTTCATGTTGAAAAGATTGCAGAGTTCTTTTGCTTGGATCAATTCCATTGTTGAGTTTTGAGGAAGTGATGGAAAGGTTGCAAGGCAGAGGTGAGGAGGTGCCCACTCCCACCTTGTTTGGACAAGCAGGCTGTCAGAGAAACAAGTTCATGTGGGCCAGGCCAGACCTGCTGTAGTTGCTACTTGGTACTTGGAGTTTCCAATTAGACTATCTTATGACCTTTGTGAGTTAGAGCACAACTCCAAAAAGCTGTGGGAAACATGACTAAGGTTCCTGCTCCCAGGTGTCTCTAAGAATAAACCACAAAGGCCTCAGCCTCCCTGAACATCCAGCTAAAACTAAAACCCAGTGGTTAAGAGCAGGGATTCCCTCTGTAAAGCAGGCTCTGAGTTGAGTGTTTCCTGTTGCTGGAAGGTGTTGTAGAGGAGAAATGGTGGCTAGGTGGTGGTGTTTAGGTGTGGAGTGTGCATGTAATGGAGACATCTAAACAGTATCAGCAAGGGAAAAGTGAAGATCCCCTGCCACAGACATTTCAGATGGCAACGGTACTGCGTGGGAGTCCAAGACTGGTTTGAACAGGTCAGGACTGCCTTCGCCTTGACAGACAGACACAAACACACTTGAGGAGGTTTTTGCCTGCTGCGATTTCTACTTTAGAGATCGGGTTTCATGCACAAATTTCAAGGAACAGATCTGTGGCCACAGGTTAAAAAAATATATAGACATACTAGAAAATCAGCAATTATTTTGGAGCATGAGATCTTAAAGACATCTCATGTTTATTTTGGCCTTCTTGTGGTCGGCTTACCAGGATTTGATTTACTGAGTTTAGAGAATAATCATTGTCTCTGGTCAGTAGACTTTTAACAGTTTTGATAAGCACTCTTGTAGTGTTTTACTGATTTAGGGGCTCAAACTTTGGAGGAGGACCTAGAAAGTATCCAGACTGTTGCAACACTCTCTTCTCAAGGGAAGGAACTCTCTATAACCAGGATAAGTTTGATGAGGAGCACAGACAGCATCCACCTCCAGCAAGAATGAGGGAAAGTAGGGCTTTTGTCTTTCTGTGCAAATGGATTGATCTCATGTGGCTATCCATGTGATAACTAGAGTAGAGGGTTAAGTCACAACTCCACAACCAAGAGACTTTAGAGTTAGGAACCAAGAATCTTCCCAAGAAGGAAGAGTGGGAGGGGGACTGTCTTACCACCCCCTCCAAATGTAGAATGCTGGACTCTTGAGCTAGGATTGCTAAATGTAATCACCTGTAGGTAGGCTGTGTTGGGAAGGGAAGTTTGGCACAGCTTTTTTTGTTCCTGAGCTGTTATATCTCACAGGCAAAACCTGAGCTAGTCCTGAAGTTTTGCAGCATGGAAGGAAAACATACCAAGCCTGCTTATGACTTTGAAGTGGGGATTGCCTGAAATTCCAATGGAGACTGTGAGTGAGCTGGCAGGGCAAGAATCTATATAGGATATCTTTGTTGGGTGTTGGCACCTGTTTGCAAGAATGCACATAGTTACAGCTGGGGTGCTGGAACAAAATAGGGCCTGCATACATACATACACGCACACACACACACACCACACACACGCACAACACACACATACACACACACATCCTTAGGCTCCCCATGTCCTTGGTGTACTGCATAGCTGGATGGGTGTGTTTCAAAAAGTGCCCAAAGTACTTACCTTAGGGCTGTGTGTCTGGGTCCTGCTTCTGGAAACTTTTTTTTTTTTTTTTGACTTTTCCGATAAAGGTTTCCTCTATGTAGTTTTGGACCCAGTCCTGGTGCTGGCTACATAGACCAGGCTGGCCTTGAACTCGCAGAGATCTGCCAGCCTCTGCTTCCTAGTGCTGCATACACACACGCACACACACACACACTCACAAACACACACACAAACACACACACACATCCATAGGCTCCCCATATCCTTGGTGTACTGCACAGCTGGATGGGTGTGACACATCTGGATGGGTGTGTTTCAAAAGGCCAAGAGTACTTAGCTGATGGTTGTGTGTTTGGGTCCTGCTTCTGGAATCCTTTTTTTGCCTTTCCAGATAGGGTTTCTCTGTGTAGTTTTGGAACCTGTCCTGGTGGTTGCAACATAGACCAGGCTGGCCTTGAACTGGCAGAGATCTGCCAGCCTCTGCTTCCCCTAGTGCTGCGATTGAAGGCATGTGCCAATAACATACAGCATTGCTGCTGAAATCTTATACATTCATGAGCCCCAGACTTGCATTCCCAGGTCAGTCACTATCAATCCTTGAATCTAAATTATTTGCTTGGAGTGCTTGGGATGTTTGCTTATGGATTATTAATTGAAGGGGGAAATACATCAAAGGGAATATTTACTTCGGGTTGCATGAATTATAGGACTGTTTATTGTCACCTCCAAAGGGCTGGCCCACAACCCATGAAAGATCTAATGTTGGGCATTGCTTTCAGGGACAGTGTTTAATGCTGTCTAAAAAAAAAAAAAATTTAGCTATCTTGAAGTGATTAAATCTTTCTGTTCCTCTTCTAAATTCTTAACCTTAGAATTTTTTTTTGGAGTGTGTCTAAAATGTGTTACCAACTAAGGCTCATTATATTATGTTGTTGTATTGTTGTGTTCATGTTGAGAAGATTGCAGAGTTCTTTTGCTTGGATCAATTCCATTGTTGAGTTTTGAGGAAGTGATGGAAAGGTTGCAAGGCTGAGCTGAGGAGGTGCCCACACTCCCACCTTGTTTGGACAAGCAGGCTGTCAGAGAAACAAGTTCATGTGGGCCATGCCAGACCTGCTGTATTTGCTACTTGGTACTTGGAGTTTCAATTAGACTATCTTATGACCTTTGTGAGTTAGAGCACAACTCCAAAAAGCTGTGGGAAACATGACTAAGGTTCCTGCTCCCAGGTGTCTCTAAGAATAAACCACAAAGGCCTCAGCCTCCCTGAACATCCAGCTAAAACTAAAACCCAGTGTTTAAAGGAGCAGGATTCCCCTCTGTAAAGCAGGCTCTGAGTTGAGAGTTTCCTGTTGCTGGAAGGTGTTGTGAGGAGAAATGGTAGCTAGGTGGTGGTGTTTAGGTGTGTGTGTGCATGTAATGGAGACATCTAAACAGTATCAGCAAGGGAAAAGTGAAGATCCCTGCCACAGACATTTCAGTAGGCAAGGGGGTGCGGGGAGTCCAAGACTGGTTTGAACAGGTCAGGACTGCCTTCACCTTGACAGACAGACACAAACACACTGGAGGAGTTTTTTGCCTGCTGCGATTTCTACTTTAGAGATCGGGTTTTCATGCACAAAGTTCAAGGAACAGATCTGTGGCCACAGGTTAAAATTTATAGACATACTAGAGAAAATCAGCAATTATTTTGGAGCGGAGATCTTAAAGACATCTCATGTTTATTTTGGCCTTCTTGTGGTCAGCTTACCAGGGATTTGATTTACTGAGTTTAGAGAATAATCATTGTCTCTGGTCAGTAGACTTTTAACAGTTTTGTAGGCACTCTTGTAGTGTTTTACTGATTTAGGGGCTCAAACTTTGGAGGAGGACCTAGAAAGTATCAGACTGTTGCAACACTCTCTTCTCAAGGGAAGGAACTCTCTAAAACCAGGATAAGTTTGATGAGGAGCACAGACAGCATCCACCTCCAGCAAGAATGAGGAAAGTAGGGCTTTTGTCTTTCTGTGCAAATGGATTGATCTCATGTGGCTATACATGTGATAACTAGAGTAGAGGGTTAAGTCACAACTCCACAACCAAGAGACTTTAGAGTTAGGAACCAAGAATCTTCCCAAGAAGGAAGAGTGGGAGGGGAGGGTCTTACCACCCCCTCCAAATGTAGAATGCTGGACTCTTGAGCTAGGATTGCTAAATGTAATCACCTGTAGGTAGGCTGTGTTGGGAAGGGAAGTTTGGCACAGCTTTTTTGTTCCTGAGCTGTTATATCACACAGGCAAAACCTGAGCTAGTCCCTGAAGTTTTCCAGCATGGAAGGAAAACATACCAAGCCTGCTTATGACTTTGAAGTGGGGATTGCGTGAAATTCCAATGGAGACTGTGGAGTGAGCTGGCAGGGCAAGAATCTATATAGGATATATTTGTTGGGTGTTGGCACCTGTTTGCAAGAATGCACATAGTTACAGCTGGGGTGCTGGAACAAAATAGGCCTGCATACACACACACACACACACACACACACACACACACACACACACCCCCACACACAAAATCCTTAGGCTCCCCATGTCCTTGGTGTACTGCATAGCTGGATGGGTGAGTTTCAAAAAAAGTGCCCAAAGTACTTACCTTAGGGCTGTGTGTCTGGGTCCTGCTTCTGGAAACTTTTTTTTTTTTTTTTTGACTTTCCGAGAAAGGTTTCCTCTATGTAGTTTTTTGGACCCAGTCCTGGTGCTGGCTACATAGACCAGGCTGGCCTTGAACTCGCAGGAGATCTGCCAGCCTCTGCTTCCCTAGTACTGCATACACACACGCGCAACCACACTCACACCACACACACACCAAACACACAACACACACACACACACACATCCATAGGCTCCCCATATCCTTGGTGTACTGCACAGCTGGATGGGTGTGACACAACTGGATGTGTGTGTTTCATAAAAAGGGCCAAGAGTACTTAGGCTGATGGTTGTGTGTTTGGGTCCTGCTTCTGGAATCCTTTTTTTTGCCTTTCGAGATAGGGTTTCTCTGTGTAGTTTTGGAACCTGTCCTGGTGGTTGCAACATAGACCAGGCTGGCCTTGAACTGGCAGAGATCTGCCAGCCTCTGCTTCCTAGTGCTGCGATTGAAGGCATGTGCCAACAACATACGGCATTGCTGCTGAAATCTTATACATTCATGAGCCCCCAGACTTGCTTTCCCAGTGCAGTCACTAACAATCCTTGAATCTAAATTATTTGCTTTGAGTGCTTGGGATGTTTGCTTATGGATTATTAATTTGAAGGGGGAAATACGTCAAAGGGAATATTTACTTCAGGTTGCATGAATTATAGGACTGTTTATTGTCACCTCCAAAGGGCTGGCCCACAACCCATGAAAGATCTAATGTTGGGCATTGCTTTCAGGGACAGTGTTTTGTGCTGTCTAAAAAAAAAAAAAAAAAAAACTTTAGCTAACTTGAAGTCATTAAATCTTTCTGTTCCTCTTCTAAATTCTTAACCTTAGAATTTTTTTTGGAGTGTGTCTAAAATGTGTTACCAACTAAGGCTCATTATATTATGTTGTTGTATTGTTGTGTTCATGTTGAAAAGATTGCAGAGTTCTTTTGCTTGGATCAATTCCATTGTTGAGTTTTGAGGAAGTGATGGAAAGGTTGCAAGGCAGAGCTGAGGAGGTGCCCACACTCCCACCTTGTTTGGACAAGGAGGCTGTCAGAGAAACAAGTTCATGTGGGCCATGCCAGACCTGCTGTAGTTGCTACTTGGTACTTGGAGTTTCAATTAGACTATCTTATGACCTTTGTGAGTTAGAGCACAACTCCAAAAAGCTGTGGGAAACATGACTAAGGTCCCTGCTCCCAGGTGTCTCTAAGAATAAACCACAAAGGCCTCAGCCTCCCTGAACATCCAGCTAAAACTAAAACCCAGTTTTTAAAGAGCAGGATTCCCCTCTGCTAAATCAGGCTCTGAGTTGAGTGTTTCCTGTTGCTGGAAGGTGTTGTGAGGAGAAATGGTAGCTAGGTGGTGGTGTTTAAGTGTGTGTTTGCATGTAATGGAGACATCTAAACAGTATCAGCAAGGGAAAAGTGAAGATCCCTGCCACAGACATTTCAGTAGGCAACGGAGTGCGGGGAGTCCAAGACTGGTTTGAACAGGTCAGGACTGCCTTCACCTTGACAGACAGACACAAACACACATGAGGAGGTTTTTGCCTGCTGCGATTTCTACTTTAGAGATCGGGTTTTCATGCACAAAGTTCAAGGAACAGATCTGTGGCCACAGGTTAAAATTTATAGACATACTAGAGAAAATCAGCAATTATTTTGGAGCATGAGATCTTAAAGACATCTCATGTTTATTTTGGCCTTCTTGTGGTCAGCTTACCAGGGATTTGATTTACTGAGTTTAGAGAAAAATCATTGTCTCTGGTCAGTAGACTTTTAACAGTTTTGATAAGCACTCTTGTAGTGTTTTACTGATTTAGGGGCTCAAACTTTGGAGGAGGGACCTAGAAAGTATCCAGACTGTTGCAACACTCTCTTGTCAAGGGAAGGAACTCTCTACAACCAGGATAAGTTTGATGAGGAGCACAGACAGCATCCACCTCCAGCAAGAATGAGGAAAGTAGGGCTTTTGTCTTTCTGTGCAAATGGATTGATCTCATGTGGCTATCCATGTGATAACTAGAGTAGAGGGTTAAGTCACAACTCCACAACCAAGAGACTTTAGAGTTAGGAACCAAGAATCTTCCCAAGAAGGAAGAGTGGGAGGGGAGTGTCTTACCACCCCCCTCTAAATGTAGAATGCTGGACTCTTGAGCTAGGATTGCTAAATGAAATCACCTGTAGGTAGGCTGTGTTGGGAAGGGAAGTTTGGCACAGCTTTTTTGTTCCTGAGCTTTTATATCACACAGGCAAAACCTGAGCTAGTCCTGAAGTTTTCCAGCATGGAAGGGAAAACATACCAAGCCTGCTTATGACTTTGAAGTGGGGATTGCCTGAAATTCCAATGGAGACTGTGAGTGAGCTGGCAGGGCAAGAATCTATATAGGATATATTTGTTGGGTGGTGGCACCTGTTTGCAAGAACGCACATAGTTACAGCTGGGGTGCTGGAACAAAATAGGCCTGCATACATACATCACACACACACACACACACACACACACACACATACACACACACCCTTAGGCTCCCCATGTCCTTGGTGTACTGTATAGCTGGATGGGTGTGTTTCAAAAAGTGCCCAAAGTTCTTACCTTAGGGCTGTGTGTCTGGGTCCTGCTTCTGGAAACTTTTTTTTTTTTTTTGAATTTCCGAGAAAGGTTTCCTCTATGTAGTTTTGGACCCAGTCCTGGTGCTGGCTACATAGACCAGGCTGGCCTTGAACTCGCAGAGATCTGCCAGCCTCTTCTTCCCTAGTGCTGCATACACACACGCGCACACTCACACACTCACACACACACACACAAACACACACACACACAAACACATCCATGGGCTCCCCATATCCTTGGTGTATTGCACAGCTGGATGGGTGTGATACAGCTGGATGGGTGTGTTTCAAAAAAGGGCCAAGAATACTTAGCTGATGGTTGTGTGTTTGGGTCCTGCTTCTGGAATCCTTATTTTTGCCTTTCGAGATAGGGTTTCTCTGTGTAGTTTTGGAACCTGTCCTGGTGCTTGCTATAGACCAGGCTGGCCTTGAACTGGCAGAGATCTGCCAGCCTCTGCTTCCCTAGTGCTGCGATTGAAGGCATGTGCCAACAACATACAGCATTGCTGCTGAAATCTTAAACATTCATGAGCCCCAGACTTGCATTCCCAGTGCAGTCACTATCAATCCCTTGAATCTAAATTATTTGCTTTGAGTGCTTGGGATGTTTGCTTATGGATTATTAATATGAAGGGGGGAAATACTTCAAAGGGAATATTTACTTCAGGTTGCATGAATTATAGGACTGTTGATTGTCACCTACAAAGGGCTGGCCCACAACCCATGAAAGAGTTAATGTTGGGCATTGCTTTCAGGGACGGTGTTTTGTGCTGTCTAAAAAAAAAAAAACTTTAGCTATCTTGAAGTCATTAAATCTTTCTGTTCCTCTTCTAAATTCTTAAACTTAGAATTTTTTTTGGAGTGTGTCTTAAATGTGTTACCAACTAAGGCTCATTATATTATGTTGTTGTATTGTTGTGTTCATGTTGAGAAGATTGCAGAGTTCTTTTGCTTGGATCAATTCCATTGTTGAGTTTTGAGGTAGTGATGGAAAGGTTGCAAGGCAGAGCTGAGGAGGTGCCCACACTCCCACCTTGTTTGGACAAGCAGGCTGTCAGAGAAACAAGTTCATGTGGGCCATGCCAGACCTGCTGTAGTTGCTACTTGGTACTTGGAGTTTCAAATAGACTATCTTATGACCTTTGTGAGTTAGAGCACAACTCCAAAAAGCTGTGGGAAACATGACTAAGGTTCCTGCTCCCAGGTGTCTCTAAGAATAAACCACAAAGGCCTCAGCCTCCCTGAACATCCAGCTAAAACTAAAACCCAGTGTTTAAAGACTTGGATTCGCTCTGTAAAGCAGGCTCTGAGTTGAGTGTTTCCTGTTGCTGGAAGGTGTTGTGAGGAGAAATGGTAGCTAGGTGGTGGTGTTTAGGTGTGTGTGTGCATGTAATGGAGACATCTAAACAGTATCAGCAAGGGAAAAGTGAAGATCCCTGCCACAGACATTTCAGATGGCAACGGTACTGCGTGGAGTCCAAGACTGGTTTGAACAGGTCAGGACTGCCTTCACCTTGACAGACAGACACAAACACACTTGAGGAGGTTTTTGCCTGCTGCGATTTCTACTTTAGAGATCGGGTTTTCATGCACAAAGTTCAAGGAACAGATCTGTGGCCACAGGTTAAAATTTTAGACTTACTAGAGAAAATCAGCAATTATTTTGGAGCATGAGATCTTAAAGACATCTCATGTTTATTTTGGCCTTCTTGTGGTCAGCTTACCAGGGATTTGATTTACTGAGTTTAGAGAATAATCATTGTCTCTGGTCAGTAGACTTTTAACAGTTTTGATAAGCACTCTTGTAGTGTTTTACTGATTTAGGGGCTCAAACTTTGGAGGAGGACTTAGAAAGTATCCAGACTGTTGCAACACTCTCTTCTCAAGGGAAGGAACTCTCTACAACCAGGATAAGTTTTATGAGGAGCACAGACAGCATCCACCTCCAGCAAGAATGAGGAAAAGTAGGGCTTTTGTCTTTCTGTGCAAATAGATTGATCTCATGTGGCTATCCATGTGATAACTAGAGTAGAGGGTTAAGTCACAACTCCACAACCAAGAGACTTTAGAGTTAGGAACCAAGAATCTTCCCAAGAAGGAAGAGTGGGAGGGGGAGTGTCTTACCACCCCCTCCAAATGTAGAATGCTGGACTCTTGAGCTAGGATTGCTAAATGTAATCACCTGTAGGTAGGCTGTATTGGGAAGGGGAAGTTTGGCACAGCTTTTTTTAGTTCCTGAGCTGTTATATCACACAGGCAAAACCTGAGCTAGTCCTGAAGTTTTCCAGCATGGAAGGAAAACATACCAAGCCTGCTTATGACTTTGAAGTGGGGATTGCCTGAAATTCCAATGGAGACTGTGAGGGAGCTGGCAGGGCAAGAATCTATATAGGATATATTTGTTGGGTGGTGGCACCTGTTTGCAAGAACGCACATAGTTACAGCTGGGGTGCTGGAACAAAATAGGCCTGCATACATACATACACACACACACACACACACACACACACACACACACATACACACACAACACACACACACAAACACACATATACACACACATCCTTAGGCTCCCCATGTCCTTGGTGTACTGCATAGCTGGATGGGTGTGTTTCAAAAAGTGCCCAAAGTACTTACCTTAGGGCTGTGTGTCTGGGTCCTGCTTCTGGAAACTTTTTTTTTTTTTTTTTTGAATTTCCGAGAAAGGTTTCCTCTATGTAGTTTTGAACCCAGTCCTGGTGCTGGCTACATAGACCAGGCTGGCCTTGAACTCGCAGAGATCTGCCAGCCTCTGCTTCCCTAGTGCTGCATACACACACGCACACACACACACACTCACAAACACACACACAAACACACACACACACACATCCATAGGCTCCCCATATCCTTGGTGTACTGCACAGCTGGATGGGTGTGACACACCTGGATGTGTGTGTTTCAAAAAAGGCCAGCGTACTTAGCTGATGGTTGTGTGTTTGGGTCCTGCTTCTGGAATCCTTATTTTTGCCTTTCCAGATAGGGTTTCTCTGTGTAGTTTTGGAACCTGTCCTGGTGCTTGCAACATAGACCAGGCTGGCCTTGAACTGGCAGAGATCTGCCAGCCTCTGCTTCCCTAGTGCTGCGTTTGAAGACATGTGCCAACAACATACAGCATTGCTGCTGAAATCTTATACATTCATGAGCCCCAGACTTGCATTCCCAGTGCAGTCACTATCAATACTTGAATCTAAATTATTTGCTTTGAGTGCTTGGGATGTTTGCTTATGGATTATTAATTTGAAGGGAAATACGTCAAAGGGAATATTTACTTCAGGTTGCATGAATTATAGGACTGTTGATTGTCACCTCCAAAGGGCTGGCCCACAAACCATGAATGATCTAATGTTGGGCATTGCTTTCAAGGACGGTGTTTTGTGCTGTCTTAAAAAAAAAAACTTTAGCTAACTTGAAGTCATTAAATCTTTCTTGTTCCTCTTCTAAATTCTTAACCTTAGAATTTTTTTTGGAGTGTGTCTAAAATGTGTTACCAACTAAGGCTCATTATATTATGTTGTTGTATTGTTGTGTTCATGTTGAGAAGATTGCAGAGTTCTTTTGCTTGGATCAATTCCATTGTTGAGTTTTGAGGAAGTGATGGAAAGGTTGCAAGGCAGAGCTGAGGAGGTGCCCACACTCCCACCTTGTTTGGACAAGGAGGCTGTCAGAGAAACAAGTTCATGTGGGCCATGCCAGACCTGCTGTAGTTGCTACTTGGTACTTGGAGTTTCAATTAGACTATCTTATGACCTTTGTGAGTTAGAGCACAACTCCAAAAAGCTGTGGGAAACATGACTAAGGTTCCATGCTCCCAGGTGTCTCTAAGAATAAACCACAAAGGCCTCAGCCTCCCTGAACATCCAGCTAAAACTAAAACCCAGTGTTTAAAGAGCAGGATTCCCCTCTGTAAATCAGGCTCTGAGTTGAGTGTTTCCTGTTGCTGGAAGGTGTTGTGAGGAGAAATGGTAGCTAGGTGGTGGTGTTTAGGTGTGTGTTTGCATGTAATGGAGACATCTAAACAGTATCAGCAAGGGAAAAGTGAAGATCCCTGCCACAGACATTTCAGTAGGCAACGGGAGTGCGGGGAGTCCAAGACTGGTTTGAACAGGTCAGGACTGCCTTCACCTTGACAGACAGACACAAACACACATGAGGAGGTTTTTGCCTGCTGCGATTTCTACTTTAGAGATCGGGTTTTCATGCACAAAGTTCAAGGAACAGATCTGTGGCCACAGGTTAAAATTAATAGACATACTAGAGAAAATCAGCAATTATTTTGGAGCATGAGATCTTAAAGACATCTCATGTTTATTTTGGCCCTTCTTGTGGTCAGCTTACCAGGGATTTGATTTACTGAGTTTAGAGAATAATCATTGTCTCTGGTCAGTAGACTTTTAACAGTTTTGATAAGCACTCTTGTAGTGTTTTACTGATTTAGGGGCTCAAACTTTGGAGGAGGGACCTAGAAAGTATCCAGACTGTTGCAACACTCTCTTCTCAAGGGAAGGAACTCTACAACCAGGATAAGTTTGATGAGGAGCACAGACAGCATCCACCTCCAGCAAGAATGAGGAAAATAGGGCTTTTGTCTTTCTGTGCAAATGGATTGATCTCATGTGGCTATCCATGTGATAACTAGAGTAGAGGGTTAAGTCACAACTCCACAACCAAGAGACTTTAGAGTTAGGAACCAAGAATCTTCCCAAGAAGGAAGAGTGGGAGGGGAGTGTCTTACCACCCCCCCCCCCTCCAAATGTAGAATGCTGGACTCTTGAGCTAGGATTGCTAAATGTAATCACCTGTAGGTAGGCTGTGTTGGGAAGGGAAGTTTGGCACAGCTTTTTTTTGTTCCTGAGCTTTTATATCACACAGGCAAAACCTGAGCTAGTCCTGAAGTTTTCCAGCATGGAAGGAAAACATACCAAGCCTGCTTATGACTTTGAAGTGGGGATTGGGTGAAATTCCAATGGAGACTGTGAGTGAGCTGGCAGGGGCAAGAATCTATATAGGATATATTTGTTGGGTGTTGGCACCTGTTTGCAAGAACGCACATAGTTACAGCTGGGGTGCTGGAACAAAATAGGCCTGCATACACACACACACACACACACACACACACACACACACACACACACACACCCATACACACAAATCCTTAGGCTCCCCATGTCCTTGGTGTACAGCATAGCTGGATGGGTGTGTTTCAAAAGAGTGCCCAAAGTACTTAACTTAGGGCTGTGTGTTGGGTCCTGCTTCTGGAAAATTTTTTTTTTGTTTTGACTTTCCGAGAAAGGTTTCCTCTATGTAGTTTTGGACCCAGTCCTGGTGCTGGCTACATAGACCAGGCTGGCCTTGAACTCGCAGAGATCTGCCAGCCTCTGCTTCCCTAGTACTGCATACACACAGGCGCACACACACACACTCACACACACACACACAAACACACACACACACACACATCCATAGGCTCCCCATATCCTTGGTGTACTGCACAGCTGGATGGGTGTGACACAGCTGGATGTGTGTGTTTCAAAAAAGGGCCAAGAGTACTTTGCTGATGGTTGTGTGTTTGGGTCCTGCTTCTGGAATCCTTATTTTTGCCTTTCGAGATAGGGTTTCTCTGTGTAGTTTTGGAACCTGTCCTGGTGGTTGCAACATAGACCAGGCTGGCCTTGAACTGGCAGAGATCTGCCAGCCTCTGCTTCCCTAGTGCTGCGATTGAAGGCATGTGCCAACAACATACAGCATTGCTGCTGAAATCTTATACATTCATGAGCCCCAGACTTGCTTTCCCAGTGCAGTCACTAACAATCCCTTGAATCTAAATTATTTGCTTTGAGTGCTTGGGATGTTTGCTTATGGATTATTAATTTGAAGGGGGAAATACGTCAAAGGGAATATTTACTTCAGGTTGCATGAATTATAGGACTGTTTATTGTCACCTCCAAAGGGCTGGCCCACAACCCATGAAAGATCTAATGTTGGGCATTGCTTTCAGGGACAGTGTTTTGTGCTGTCTAAAAAAAAAAAAAAAAAAAACTTTAGCTAACTTGAAGTCATTAAATCTTTCTGTTCCTCTTCTAAATTCTTAACCTTAGAATTTTTTTTGGAGTGTGTCTAAAATGTGTTACCAACTAAGGCTCATTATATTATGTTGTTGTATTGTTGTGTTCATGTTGAAAAGATTGCAGAGTTCTTTTGCTTGGATCAATTCCATTGTTGAGTTTTGAGGAAGTGATGGAAAGGTTGCAAGGCAGAGCTGAGGAGGTGCCCACACTCCCACCTTGTTTGGACAAGGAGGCTGTCAGAGAAACAAGTTCATGTGGGCCATGCCAGACCTGCTGTAGTTGCTACTTGGTACTTGGAGTTTCAATTAGACTATCTTATGACCTTTGTGAGTTAGAGCACAACTCCAAAAAGCTGTGGGAAACATGACTAAGGTCCCTGCTCCCAGGTGTCTCTAAGAATAAACCACAAAGGCCTCAGCCTCCCTGAACATCCAGCTAAAACTAAAACCCAGTTTTTAAAGAGCAGGATTCCCCTCTGTAAATCAGGCTCTGAGTTGAGTGTTTCCTGTTGCTGGAAGGTGTTGTGAGGAGAAATGGTAGCTAGGTGGTGGTGTTTAAGTGTGTGTGTGCATGTAATGGAGACATCTAAACAGTATCAGCAAGGGAAAAGTGAAGATCCCTGCCACAGACATTTCAGATGGCAACGGTACTGCGTGGAGTCCAAGACTGGTTTGAACAGGTCAGGACTGCCTTCACCTTGTCAGACAGACACAAACACACATGAGGAGGTTTTTGCCTGCTGCGATTTCTACTTTAGAGATCGGGTTTTCATGCACAAAGTTCAAGAAACAGATCTGTGGCCACAGGTTAAAATTAATAGACATACTAGAGAAAATCAGCAATTATTTTGGAGCATGAGATCTTAAAGACATCTCATGTTTATTTTGGCCTTCTTGTGGTCAGCTTACCAGGGATTTGATTTACTGAGTTTAGAGAATAATCATTGTCTCTGGTCAGTAGACTTTTAACAGTTTTGATAAGCACTCTTGTAGTGTTTTACTGATTTAGGGGCTCAAACTTTGGAGGAGGACCTAGAAAGTATCCAGACTGTTGCAACACTCTCTTCTCAAGGGAAGGAACTCTCTACAACCAGGATAAGTTTGATGAGGAGCACAGACAGCATCCACCTCCAGCAAGAATGAGGAAAGTAGGGCTTTTGTCTTTCTGTGCAAATGGATTGATCTCATGTGGCTATCCATGTGATAACTAGAGTAGAGGGTTAAGTCACAACTCCACAACCAAGAGACTTTAGAGTTAGGAACCAAGAATCTTCCCAAGAAGGAAGAGTGGGAGGGGAGTGTCTTACCACCCCCTCTAAATGTAGAATGCTGGACTCTTGAGCTAGGATTGCTAAATGTAATCACCTGTAGGTAGGCTGTGTTGGGAAGGGAAGTTTGGCACAGCTTTTTTTGTTCCTGAGCTTTTATATCACACAGGCAAAACCTGAGCTAGTCCTGAAGTTTTCCAGCATGGAAGGAAAACATACCAAGCCTGCTTATGACTTTGAAGTGGGGATTGCCTGAAATTCCAATGGAGACTGTGAGTGAGCTGGCAGGGCAAGAATCTATATAGGATATATTTGTTGGGTGTTGGCACCTGTTTGCAAGAACGCACATAGTTACAGCTGGGGTGCTGGAACAAAATAGGCCTGCATACATACATACATACACACACACACACACACACACATACACACACATCCTTAGGCTCCCCATGTCCTTGGTGTACTGTATAGCTGGATGGGTGTGTTTCAAAAAAGTGCCCAAAGTTCTTACCTTAGGGCTGTGTGTCTGGGTCCTGCTTCTGGAAACTTTTTTTTTTTTTTTTGAATTTCCGAGAAAGGTTTCCTCTATGTAGTTTTGAACCCAGTCCTGGTGCTGTCTACATAGATCAGGCTGGCCTTGAACTCGCAGAGATCTGCCAGCCTCTTCTTCCCTAGTGCTGCATACACACACGCGCACACTCACACACTCACACACACACACACAAACACACACACACACAAACACATCCATAGGCTCCCCATATCCTTGGTGTATTGCACAGCTGGATGGGTGTGATACAGCTGGATGGGTGTGTTTCAAAAAAGGGCCAAGAATACTTAGCTGATGGTTGTGTTTTTGGGTCCTGCTTCTGGAATCCTTAATTTTGCCTTTCGAGATAGGGTTTCTCTGTGTAGTTTTGGAACCTGTCCTGGTGCTTGCTATATAGACCAGGCTGGCCTTGTACTGGCAGAGATCTGCCAGCCTCTGCTTCCCTAGTGCTGCGATTGAAGGCATGTGCCAACAACATACAGCATTGCTGCTGAAATCTTAAACATTCATGAGCCCCAGACTTGCATTCCCAGTGCAGTCACTATCAATCCTTGAATCTAAATTATTTGCTTTGAGTGCTTGGGATGTTTGCTTATGGATTATTAATATGAAGGGGGGAAATACTTCAAAGGGAATATTTACTTCAGGTTGCATGAATTATAGGACTGTTGATTGTCACCTACAAAGGGCTGGCCCACAACCCATGAAAGAGTTAATGTTGGGCATTGCTTTCAGGGACGGTGTTTTGTGCTGTCTAAAAAAAAAAAAAAAAAAAAACTAAAACTTTAGCTATTTTGAAGTCATTAAATCTTTCTGTTCCTCTTCTAAATTCTTAAACTTAGAATTTTTTTTTGGAGTGTGTCTAAAATGTGTTACCAACTAAGGCTCATTATATTATGTTGTTGTATTGTTGTGTTCATGTTGAGAAGATTGCAGAGTTCTTTTGCTTGGATCAATTCCATTGTTGAGTTTTGAGGAAGTGATGGAAAGGTTGCAAGGCAGAGCTGAGGAGGTGCCCACACTCCCACCTTGTTTGGACAAGCAGGCTGTCAGAGAAACAAGTTCATGTGGGCCATGCCAGACCTGCTGTAGTTGCTACTTGGTACTTGGAGTTTCAATTAGACTATCTTATGACCTTTGTGAGTTAGAGCACAACTCCATAAAGCTGTGGGAAAAATGACTAAGGTTCCTGCTCCCAGGTGTCTCTAAGAATAAACCACAAAGGCCTCAGCCTCCCTGAACATCCAGCTAAAACTAAAACCCAGTGTTTAAAGAGCAGGATTCCCCTCTGTAAACCAGGCTCTGAGTTGAGTGTTTCCTGTTGCTGGAAGGTGTTGTGAGGAGAAATGGTAGCTAGGTGGTGGTGTTTAGGTGTGTGTGTGCATGTAATGGAGACTTCTAAACAGTATCAGCAAGGGAAAAGTGAAGATCCCTGCCACAGACATTTCAGTAGGCAACGGGAGTGCGGGGAGTCCAAGACTGGATTGAACAGGTCAGGACTGCCTTCACCTTGACAGACAGACACAAACACACTTGAGGAGGTTTTTGCCTGCTGCGATTTCTACTTTAGAGATCGGGTTTTCATGCACAAAGTTCAAGGAACAGATCTGTGGCCACAGGTTAAAATTTATAGACATACTAGAGAAAATCAGCAATTATTTTGGAGCATGAGATCTTAAAGACATCTCATGTTTATTTTGGCCTTCTTGTGGTCAGCTTACCAGGGATTTGATTTACTGAGTTTAGAGAATAATCATTGTCTCTGGTCAGTAGACTTTTAACAGTTTTGATAAGCACTCTTGTAGTGTTTTACTGATTTAGGGGCTCAAACTTTGGAGGAAGACCTAGAAAGTATCCAGACTGTTGCAACACTCTCTTCTCAAGGGAAGGAACTCTCTAAAACCAGGATAAGTTTGATGAGGAGCACAGACAGCATCCACCTCCAGCAAGAATGAGGAAAGTAGGGCTTTTGTCTTTCTGTGCAAATGGATTGATCTCATGTGGCGATCCATGTGATAACTAGAGTAGAGGGTTAAGTCACAACTCCACAACCAAGAGACTTTAGCGTTAGCAACCAAGAATCTTCGCAAGAAGGAAGAGTGGGAGGGAGGGTCTTACCACCCCCTCCAAATGTAGAATGCTGGACTCTTGAGCTAGGATTGCTAAATGTAATCACCTGTAGGTAGGCTGTGTTGGGAAGGGAATTTTGGCCCAGCTTTTTTGTTCCTGAGCTGTTATATCACACAGGCAAAACCTGAGCTAGTCCTGAAGTTTTCCAGCATGGAAGGAAAACATACCAAGCCTGCTTATGACTTTGAAGTGGGGATTGCCTGAAATTCCAATGGAGACTGTGAGTGAGCTGGCAGGGCAAGAATCTATATAGGATATCTTTGTTGGGCGTTGGCACCTGTTTGCAAGAACGCACATAGTTACAGCTGGAGTGCTGGAACAAAATAGGCCTGCATTCATACATACACACACACACATACACACACACACACCCATACACACACATCCTTAGGCTCCCCCATGTCCTTGGTGTACTGCATAGCTGGATGGGTGTGTTTCAAAAGTGCCCAAAGTACTTACCTTAGGGCTGTGTGTCTGGGTCCTGCTTCTGGAAACTTTTTTTTTTTTTTTTTTGACTTTCCGAGAAAGGTTTCCTCTATGTAGTTTTGGACCCAGTCCTGGTGCTGGCTACATAGACCAGGCTGGCCTTGAACTCGCAGAGATCTGCCAGCCTCTGCTTCCTAGTGCTGCATACACACACGCGCACACTCACACACTCACACACACACACAAAACACACACACACACACACACATCCATAGGCTCCCCATATCCTTGGTGTATTGCACAGCTGGATGGGTGTGACACAGCTGGATGGGTGTGTTTCAAAAAAGGGCCAAGAATACTTAGCTGATGGTTGTGTGTTTGGGTCCTGCTTCTGGAATCCTTATTTTTGCCTTTCGAGATAGGGTTTCTCTGTGTAGTTTTGGAACCTGTCCTGGTGCTTGCTTCATAGACCAGGATGGCGTTGAACTGGCAGAGATCTGCCAGCCTCTGCTTCCCTAGTGCTGCGATTGAAGGCATGTGCCAACAACATACAGCATTGCTGCTGAAATCTTAAACATTCATGAGCCCCAGACTTGCATTCCCAGTGCAGTCACTATCAATCCTTGAATCTAAATTATTTGCTTTGAGTGCTTGAGATGTTTGCTTATGGATTATTAATATGAAGGGGGAAATACGTCAAAGGGAATATTTACTTCAGGTTGCATGAATTATAGGACTGTTGATTGTCACCTCCAAATGGCTGGCCCACAACCCATGAAAGAGTTAATGTTGGGCATTGCTTTCAGGGACAGTGTTTCGTGCTGTCTAAAAAAAAAAAAAAAAAAAAAAAAAAAAAAAAACTTTAGCTATCTTGAAGTCATTAAATCTTTCTGTTCTTCTTCTAAATTCTTAAACTTAGAATTTTTTTTTGAGTGTGTCTAAAATGTGTTACCAACTAAGGCTCATTATATTATGTTGTTGTATTGTTGTGTTCATGTTGAGAAGATTGCAGAGTTCTTTTGCTTGGATCAATTCCATTGTTGAGTTTTGAGGAAGTGATGGAAAGGTTGCAAGGCAGAGCTGAGGAGGTGCCCACACTCCCACCTTGTTTGGAGAAGCAGGCTGTCAGAGAAACAAGTTCATGTGGGCCATGCCAGACCAGCTGTAGTTGCTACTTGGTACTTGGAGTTTCAATTAGACTATCTTATGACCTTTGTGAGTTAGAGCACAACTCCAAAAAGCTGTGGGAAACATGACTAAGGTTCCTGCTCCCAGGTGTCTCTAAGAATAAACCACAAAGGCCTCAGCCTCCCTGAACATCCAGCTAAAACTAAAACCCAGTGTTTAAAGACTTGGATTCCGCTCTGTAAAGCAGGCTCTGAGTTGAGTGTTTCCTGTTGCTGGAAGGTGTTGTGAGGAGAAATGGTAGCTAGGTGGTGGTGTTTAGGTATGTGTGTGCATGTAATGGAGACATCTAAACAGTATCAGCAAGGGAAAAGTGAAGATCCCTGCCACAGACATTTCAGTAGGCAACGGGAGTGCGGGGAGTCCAAGACTGGTTTGAACAGGTCAGGACTGCCTTCACCTTGACAGACAGACACAAACACACTGGAGGAGGTTTTTGCCTGCTGCGATTTCTACTTTAGAGATCGGGTTTTCATGCACAAAGTTCAAGGAACAGATCTGTGGCCACAGGTTAAAATTTTAGACTTACTAGAGAAAATCAGCAATTATTTTGGAGCATGAGATCTTAAAGACATCTCATGTTTATTTTGGCCTTCTTGTGGTCAGCTTACCAGGGATTTGATTTACTGAGTTTAGAGAATAATCATTGTCTCTGGTCAGTAGACTTTTAACAGTTTTGATAAGCACTCTTGTAGTGTTTTACTGATTTAGGGGCTCAAACTTTGGAGGAGGACCTAGAAAGTATCCAGACTGTTGCAACACTCTCTTGTCAAGGGAAGGAACTCTCTACAACCAGGATAAGTTTGATGAGGAGCACAGACAGCATCCACCTCCAGCAAGAATGAGGAAAGTAGGGCTTTTGTCTTTCTGTGCAAATGGATTGATCTCATGTGGCTATCCATGTGATAACTAGAGTAGAGGGTTAAGTCACAACTCCACAACCAAGAGACTTTAGAGTTAGGAACCAAGAATCTTCCCAAGAAGGAAGAGTGGGAGGGGAGTGTCTTACCACCCCCTCTAAATGTAGAATGCTGGACTCTTGAGCTAGGATTGCTAAATGAAATCACCTGTAGGTAGGCTGTGTTGGGAAGGGAAGTTTGGCACAGCTTTTTTTGTTCCTGAGCTTTTATATCACACAGGCAAAACCTGAGCTAGTCCTGAAGTTTTCCAGCATGGAAGGAAAACATACCAAGCCTGCTTATGACTTTGAAGTGGGGATTGCCTGAAATTCCAATGGAGACTGTGAGTGAGCTGGCAGGGCAAGAATCTATATAGGATATATTTGTTGGGTGGTGGCACCTGTTTGCAAGAACGCACATAGTTACAGCTGGGGGTGCTGGAACAAAATAGGCCTGCATACATACATACACACACACACACACACACACACACACATACACACACACCCTTAGGCTCCCCATGTCCTTGGTGTACTGTATAGCTGGATGGGTGTGTTTCAAAAAGTGCCCAAAGTTCTTACCTTAGGGCTGTGTGTCTGGGTCCTGCTTCTGGAAACTTTTTTTTTTTTTTTTGAATTTCCGAGAAAGGTTTCCTCTATGTAGTTTTGAACCCAGTCCTGGTGCTGGCTACATAGACCAGGCTGGCCTTGAACTCGCAGAGATCTGCCAGCCTCTTCTTCCCTAGTGCTGCATACACACACGCGCACACTCACACACTCACACACACACACAAAAAACACACACACACACAAACACATCCATAGGCTCCCCATATCCTTGGTGTATTGCACAGCTGGATGGGTGTGATACAGCTGGATGGGTGTGTTTCAAAAAAAGGGCCAAGAATACTTAGCTGATGGTTGTGTTTTTGGGTCCTGCTTCTGGAATCCTTATTTTTGCCTTTCGAGATAGGGGTTTCTCTGTGTAGTTTTGGAACCTGTCCTGGTGCTTGCTATAGACCAGGCTGGCCTTGAACTGGCAGAGATCTGCCAGCCTCTGCTTCCCTAGTGCTGCGATTGAAGGCATGTGCCAACAACATACAGCATTGCTGCTGAAATCTTAAACATTCATGAGCCCCAGACTTGCATTCCCAGTGCAGTCACTATCAATCCTTGAATCTAAATTATTTGCTTTGAGTGCTTGGGATGTTTGCTTATGGATTATTAATATGAAGGGGGGAAATACTTCAAAGGGAATATTTACTTCAGGTTGCATGAATTATAGGACTGTTGATTGTCACCTACAAAGGGCTGGCCCACAACCCATGAAAGAGTTAATGTTGGGCATTGCTTTCAGGGACGGTGTTTTGTGCTACAATAAAAAAAAAAAAACTTTAGCTATCTTGAAGTCATTAAATCTTTCTGTTCCTCTTCTAAATTCTTAAACTTAGAATTTTTTTTTGAGTGTGTCTTAAATGTGTTACCAACTAAGGCTCATTATATTATGTTGTTGTATTGTTGTGTTCATGTTGAGAAGATTGCAGAGTTCTTTTGCTTGGATCAATTCCATTGTTGAGTTTTGAGGTAGTGATGGAAAGGTTGCAAGGCAGAGCTGAGGAGGTGCCCACACTCCCACCTTGTTTGGACAAGCAGGCTGTCAGAGAAACAAGTTCATGTGGGCCATGCCAGACCTGCTGTAGTTGCTACTTGGTACTTGGAGTTTCAAATAGACTATCTTATGACCTTTGTGAGTTAGAGCACAACTCCAAAAAGCTGTGGGAAACATGACTAAGGTTCCTGCTCCCAGGTGTCTCTAAGAATAAACCACAAAGGCCTCAGCCTCCCTGAACATCCAGCTAAAACTAAAACCCAGTGTTTAAAGACTTGGATTCGCTCTGTAAAGCAGGCTCTGAGTTGAGTGTTTCCTGTTGCTGGAAGGTGTTGTGAGGAGAAATGGTAGCTAGGTGGTGGTGTTTAGGTGTGTGTGTGCATGTAATGGAGACATCTAAACAGTATCAGCAAGGGAAAAGTGAAGATCCCTGCCACAGACATTTCAGATGGCAACGGTACTGCGTGGAGTCCAAGACTGGTTTGAACAGGTCAGGACTGCCTTCACCTTGACAGACAGACACAAACACACTTGAGGAGGTTTTTTGCCTGCTGCGATTTCTACTTTAGAGATCGGGTTTTCATGCACAAAGTTCAAGGAACAGATCTGTGGCCACAGGTTAAAATTTTAGACTTACTAGAGAAAATCAGCAATTATTTTGGAGCATGAGATCTTAAAGACATCTCATGTTTATTTTGGCCTTCTAGTGGTCAGCTTACCAGGGATTTGATTTACTGAGTTTAGAGAATAATCATTGTCTCTGGTCAGTAGACTTTTAACAGTTTTGATAAGCATTCTTGTAGTGTTTTACTGATTTAGGGGCTCAAACTTTGGAGGAGGACTTAAAAAGTATCCAGACTGTTGCAACACTCTCTTCTCAAGGGAAGGAACTCTCTACAACCAGGATAAGTTTTATGAGGAGCACAGACAGCATCCACCTCCAGCAAGAATGAGGAAAGTAGGGCTTTTGTCTTTCTGTGCAAATAGATTGATCTCATGTGGCTATCCATGTGATAACTAGAGTAGAGGGTTAAGTCACAACTCCACAACCAAGAGACTTTAGAGTTAGGAACCAAGAATCTTCCCAAGAAGGAAGAGTGGGAGGGGAGTGTCTTACCACCCCCTCCAAATGTAGAATGCTGGACTCTTGAGCTAGGATTGCTAAATGTAATCACCTGTAGGTAGGCTGTATTGGGAAGGGAAGTTTGGCACAGCTTTTTTTGTTCCTGAGCTGTTATATCACACAGGCAAAACCTGAGCTAGTCCTGAAGTTTTCCAGCATGGAAGGAAAACATACCAAGCCTGCTTATGACTTTGAAGTGGGGATTGCCTGAAATTCCAATGGAGACTGTGAGTGAGCTGGCAGGGCAAGAATCTATATAGGATATATTTGTTGGGTGGTGGCACCTGTTTGCAAGAACGCACATAGTTACAGCTGGGGTGCTGGAACAAAATAGGCCTGCATACATACATACACACACACACACACACACACACACACACACATACACACACATACACACACATCCTTAGGCTCCCCATGTCCTTGGTGTACTGCATAGCTGGATGGGTGTGTTTCAAAAAAGTGCCCAAAGTACTTACCTTAGGGCTGTGTGTCTGGGTCCTGCTTCTGGAAACTTTTTTTTTTTTTTTGACTTTCCGAGAAAGGTTTCCTCTATGTAGTTTTGAACCCAGTCCTGGTGCTGGCTACATAGACCAGGCTGGCCTTGAACTCGCAGAGATCTGCCAGCCTCTGCTTCCCTAGTACTGCATACACACAGGCGCACACACACACACTCACACACACACACACACAAACACACACACACACACATCCATAGGCTCCCCATATCCTTGGTGTACTGCACAGCTGGATGGGTGTGACACAGCTGGATGGGTGTGTTTCAAAAAAGGGCCAAGCGTACTTAGCTGATGGTTGTGTGTTTGGGTCCTGCTTCTGGAATCCTTATTTTTGCCTTTCCAGATAGGGTTTCTCTGTGTAGTTTTGGAACCTGTCCTGGTGCTTGCAACATAGACCAGGCTGGCCTTGAACTGGCAGAGATCTGCCAGCCTCTGCTTCCCTAGTGCTGCGTTTGAAGACATGTGCCAACAACATACAGCATTGCTGCTGAAATCTTATACATTCATGAGCCCCAGACTTGCATTCCCAGTGCAGTCACTATCAATACTTGAATCTAAATTATTTGCTTTGAGTGCTTGGGATGTTTGCTTATGGATTATTAATTTGAAGGGGGAAATACGTCAAAGGGAATATTTACTTCAGGTTGCATGAATTATAGGACTGTTGATTGTCACCTCCAAAGGGCTGGCCCACAAACCATGAATGATCTAATGTTGGGCATTGCTTTCAGGGACGGTGTTTTGTGCTGTCTAAAAAAAAAAAAACTTTAGCTAACTTGAAGTCATTAAATCTTTCTTGTTCCTCTTCTAAATTCTTAACCTTAGAATTTTTTTTGGAGTGTGTCTAAAATGTGTTACCAACTAAGGCTCATTATATTATGTTGTTGTATTGTTGTGTTCATGTTGAGAAGATTGCAGAGTTCTTTTGCTTGGATCAATTCCATTGTTGAGTTTTGAGGAAGTGATGGAAAGGTTGCAAGGCAGAGCTGAGGAGGTGCCCACACTCCCACCTTGTTTGGACAAGGAGGCTGTCAGAGAAACAAGTTCATGTGGGCCATGCCAGACCTGCTGTAGTTGCTACTTGGTACTTGGAGTTTCAATTAGACTATCTTATGACCTTTGTGAGTTAGAGCACAACTCCAAAAAGCTGTGGGAAACATGACTAAGGTTCCATGCTCCCAGGTGTCTCTAAGAATAAACCACAAAGGCCTCAGCCTCCCTGAACATCCAGCTAAAACTAAAACCCAGTGTTTAAAGAGCAGGATTCCCCTCTGTAAATCAGGCTCTGAGTTGAGTGTTTCCTGTTGCTGGAAGGTGTTGTGAGGAGAAATGGTAGCTAGGTGGTGGTGTTTAGGTGTGTGTGTGCATGTAATGGAGACATCTAAACAGTATCAGCAAGGGAAAAGTGAAGATCCCTGCCACAGACATTTCAGTAGGCAACGGGAGTGCGGGGAGTCCAAGACTGGTTTGAACAGGTCAGGACTGCCTTCACCTTGACAGACAGACACAAACACACATGAGGAGGTTTTTGCCTGCTGCGATTTCTACTTTAGAGATCGGGTTTTCATGCACAAAGTTCAAGGAACAGATCTGTGGCCACAGGTTAAAATTAATAGACATACTAGAGAAAATCAGCAATTATTTTGGAGCATGAGATCTTAAAGACATCTCATGTTTATTTTGGCCTTCTTGTGGTCAGCTTACCAGGGATTTGATTTACTGAGTTTAGAGAAAAATCATTGTCTCTGGTCAGTAGACTTTTAACAGTTTTGATAAGCACTCTTGTAGTGTTTTACTGATTTAGGGGCTCAAACTTTGGAGGAGGACCTAGAAAGTATCCAGACTGTTGCAACACTCTCTTCTCAAGGGAAGGAACTCTCTACAACCAGCATAAGTTTGATGAGGAGCACAGACAGCATCCACCTCCAGCAAGAATGAGGAAAGTAGGGCTTTTGTCTTTCTGTGCAAATGGATTGATCTCATGTGGCTATCCATGTGATAACTAGAGTAGAGCGTTAAGTCACAACTCCACAACCAAGAGACTTTAGAGTTAGGAACCAAGAATCTTCCAAAGAAGGAAGAGTGGGAGGGGAGTGTCTTACCACCCCCTCCAAATGTAGAGTGCTGGACTCTTGAGCTAGGATTGCTAAATGTAATCACCTGTAGGTAGGCTGTGTTGGGAAGGGAAGTTTGGCACAGCTTTTTTTGTTCCTGAGCTGTTATATCACAGAGGCAAAACCTGAGCTAGTCCTGAAGTTTTCCAGCATGGAAGGAAAACAAACCAAGCCTGCTTATGACTTTGAAGTGGGGATTGCCTGAAATTCCAATGGAGACTGTGAGTGAGCTGGCAGGGCAAGAATCTATATAGGATATCTTTGTTGGGCGTTGGCACCTGTTTGCAAGAACGCACATAGTTACAGCTGGGGTGCTGGAAGAAAATAGGCCTGCATACATACATACACACACACACATACACACACACACACCCATACACACACATCCTTAGGCTCCCCATGTCCTTGCTGTACTGCATAGCTGGATGGGTGTGTTTCAAAAAAGTGCCCAAAGTACTTACCTTAGGGCTGTGTGTCTGGGTCCTGCTCCTGGAAACTTTTTTTTTTTTTTTTTGACTTTCCGAGAAAGGTTTCCTCTATGTAGTTTTGAACCCAGTCCTGGTGCTGGCTACATAGACCAGGCTGGCCTTGAACTCGCAGAGATCTGCCAGCCTCTGCTTCCCTAGTGCTGCATACACACAGGCGCACACTCACACACTCTCACACACACACACAAACACACACACACACACACACACATCCATAGGCTCCCCATATCCTTGGTGTATTGCACAGCTGGATGGGTGTGATACAGCTGGATGGGTGTGTTTCAAAAAAAGGGCCAAGAGTACTTAGCTGATGGTTGTGTGTTTGGGTCCTGCTTCTGGAATCCTTATTTTTGCCTTTCGAGATAGGGTTTCTCTGTGTAGTTTTGGAACCAGTCCTGGTGCTTGCTACATAGACCAGGCTGGCCTTGAACTGGCAGAGATCTGCCAGCCTCTGCTTCCCTAGTGAAGCGATTGAAGGCATGTGCCAATAACATACAGCATTGCTGCTGAAATCTTAAAAATTCATGAGCCCCAGTCTTGCATTCTCAGTGCAGTCACTATCAATCCTTGAATCTAAATTATTTGCTTTGAGTGCTTGGGATGTTTGCTTATGGATAATTAATATGAAGGGGGGAAATACTTCAAAGGGAAGATTTACTTCAGGTTGCATGAAGTATACGACTGTTGATTGTCACCTACAAAGGGCTGGCCCACAACCCATGAAAGAGTTAATGTTGGGCATTGCTTTCAGGGACCGTGTTTTGTGCTGTCTAAAAAAAAAAAAACTTTAGCTATCTTGAAGTCATTAAATCTTTCTGTTCCTCTTCTAAATTCTTAAACTTAGAATTTTTTTTGGAGTGTGTCTAAAATGTGTTACCAACTAAGGCTCATTATATTATGTTGTTGTATTGTTGTGTTCATGTTGAGAAGATTGCAGAGTTCTTTTGCTTGGATCAATTCCATTGTTGAGTTTTGAGGTAGTGATGGAAAGGTTGCAAGGCAGAGCTGAGGAGGTGCCCACACTCCCACCTTGTTTGGACAAGCAGGCTGTCAGAGAAACAAGTTCATGTGGGCCATGCCAGACCTGCTGTACTTGCTACTTGGTACTTGGAGTTTCAATTAGACTATCTTATGACCTTTGTGAGTTAGAGCACAACTCCAAAAATCTGTGGGAAACATGACTAAGGTTCCTGCTCCCAGGTGTCTCTAAGAATAAACCACAAAGGCCTCAGCCTCCCTGAACATCCAGCTAAAACTAAAACCCAGTGTTTAAAGACCAGGATTCGCTCTGTAAAGCAGGCTCTGAGTTGAGTGTTTCCTGTTGCTGGAAGGTGTTGTGAGGAGAAATGGTAGCTAGGTGGTGGTGTTTAGGTGTGTGTGTGCATGTAATGGAGACATCTAAACAGTATCAGCAAGGGAAAAGTGAAGATCCCTGCCACAGACATTTCAGATGGCAACGGTACTGCGTGGAGTCCAAGACTGGTTTGAACAGGTCAGGACTGCCTTCACCTTGACAGACAGACACAAACACACTTGAGGAGGTTTTTGCCTGCTGCGATTTCTACTTTAGAGATCGGGTTTTCATGCACAAAGTTCAAGGAACAGATCTGTGGCCACAGGTTAAAATTTTAGACTTACTAGAGAAAATCAGCAATTATTTTGGAGCATGAGATCTTAAAGACATCTCATGTTTATTTTGGCCTTCTAGTGGTCAGCTTACCAGGGATTTGATTTACTGAGTTTAGAGAATAATCATTGTCTCTGGTCAGTAGACTTTTAACAGTTTTGATAAGCATTCTTGTAGTGTTTTACTGATTTAGGGGCTCAAACTTTGGAGGAGGACTTAAAAAGTATCCAGACTGTTGCAACACTCTCTTCTCAAGGGAAGGAACTCTCTACAACCAGGATAAGTTTTATGAGGAGCACAGACAGCATCCACCTCCAGCAAGAATGAGGAAAGTAGGGCTTTTGTCTTTCTGTGCAAATAGATTGATCTCATGTGGCTATCCATGTGATAACTAGAGTAGAGGGTTAAGTCACAACTCCACAACCAAGAGACTTTAGAGTTAGGAACCAAGAATCTTCCCAAGAAGGAAGAGTGGGGGGAGTGTCTTACCACCCCCTCCAAATGTAGAATGCTGGACTCTTGAGCTAGGATTGCTAAATGTAATCACCTGTAGGTAGGCTGTATTGGGAAGGGAAGTTTGGCACAGCTTTTTTAGTTCCTGAGCTGTTATATCACACAGGCAAAACCTGAGCTAGTCCTGAAGTTTTCCAGCATGGAAGGAAAACATACCAAGCCTGCTTATGACTTTGAAGTGGGGATTGCCTGAAATTCCAATGGAGACTGTGAGTGAGCTGGCAGGGCAAGAATCTATATAGGATATATTTGTTGGGTGGTGGCACCTGTTTGCAAGAACGCACATAGTTACAGCTGGGGTGCTGGAACAAAATAGGCCTGCATACATACATACACACACACACACACACACACACACACACACACATACACACACATACACACACATCCTTAGGCTCCCCATGTCCTTGGTGTACTGCATAGCTGGATGGGTGTGTTTCAAAAAAGTGCCCAAAGTACTTACCTTAGGGCTGTGTGTCTGGGTCCTGCTTCTGGAAACTTTTTTTTTTTTTTTTTGACTTTCCGAGAAAGGTTTCCTCTATGTAGTTTTGAACCCAGTCCTGGTGCTGGCTACATAGACCAGGCTGGCCTTGAACTCGCAGAGATCTGCCAGCCTCTGCTTCCCTAGTACTGCATACACACAGGCGCACACACACACACTCACACACACACACACACAAACACACACACACACACATCCATAGGCTCCCCATATCCTTGGTGTACTGCACAGCTGGATGGGTGTGACACAGCTGGATGGGTGTGTTTCAAAAAAGGGCCAAGCGTACTTAGCTGATGGTTGTGTGTTTGGGTCCTGCTTCTGGAATCCTTATTTTTGCCTTTCCAGATAGGGTTTCTCTGTGTAGTTTTGGAACCTGTCCTGGTGCTTGCAACATAGACCAGGCTGGCCTTGAACTGGCAGAGATCTGCCAGCCTCTGCTTCCCTAGTGCTGCGTTTGAAGACATGTGCCAACAACATACAGCATTGCTGCTGAAATCTTATACATTCATGAGCCCCAGACTTGCATTCCCAGTGCAGTCACTATCAATACTTGAATCTAAATTATTTGCTTTGAGTGCTTGGGATGTTTGCTTATGGATTATTAATTTGAAGGGGGAAATACGTCAAAGGGAATATTTACTTCAGGTTGCATGAATTATAGGACTGTTGATTGTCACCTCCAAAGGGCTGGCCCACAAACCATGAATGATCTAATGTTGGGCATTGCTTTCAGGGACGGTGTTTTGTGCTGTCTTAAAAAAAAAAAAAAACTTTAGCTAACTTGAAGTCATTAAATCTTTCTTGTTCCTCTTCTAAATTCTTAACCTTAGAATTTTTTTTTGGAGTGTGTCTAAAATGCGTTACCAACTAAGGCTCATTATATTATGTTGTTGTATTGTTGTGTTCATGTTGAGAAGATTGCAGAGTTCTTTTGCTTGGATCAATTCCATTGTTGAGTTTTGAGGAAGTGATGGAAAGGTTGCAAGGCAGAGCTGAGGAGGTGCCCACACTCCCACCTTGTTTGGACAAGGAGGCTGTCAGAGAAACAAGTTCATGTGGGCCATGCCAGACCTGCTGTAGTTGCTACTTGGTACTTGGAGTTTCAATTAGACTATCTTATGACCTTTGTGAGTTAGAGCACAACTCCAAAAAGCTGTGGGAAACATGACTAAGGTTCCATGCTCCCAGGTGTCTCTAAGAATAAACCACAAAGGCCTCAGCCTCCCTGAACATCCAGCTAAAACTAAAACCCAGTGTTTAAAGAGCAGGATTCCCCTCTGTAAATCAGGCTCTGAGTTGAGTGTTTCCTGTTGCTGGAAGGTGTTGTGAGGAGAAATGGTAGCTAGGTGGTGGTGTTTAGGTGTGTGTTTGCATGTAATGGAGACATCTAAACAGTATCAGCAAGGGAAAAGTGAAGATCCCTGCCACAGACATTTCAGTAGGCAACGGGAGTGCGGGGAGTCCAAGACTGGTTTGAACAGGTCAGGACTGCCTTCACCTTGACAGACAGACACAAACACACATGAGGAGGTTTTTGCCTGCTGCGATTTCTACTTTAGAGATCGGGTTTTCATGCACAAAGTTCAAGGAACAGATCTGTGGCCACAGGTTAAAATTAATAGACATACTAGAGAAAATCAGCAATTATTTTGGAGCATGAGATCTTAAAGACATCTCATGTTTATTTTGGCCTTCTAGTGGTCAGCTTACCAGGGATTTGATTTACTGAGTTTAGAGAATAATCATTGTCTCTGGTCAGTAGACTTTAACAGTTTTGATAAGCACTCTTGTA
This sequence comes from Phodopus roborovskii, assembly GCF_943737965.1. Classification (NCBI taxonomy): domain Eukaryota; kingdom Metazoa; phylum Chordata; class Mammalia; order Rodentia; family Cricetidae; genus Phodopus; species Phodopus roborovskii. The sequence goes on from NW_026127093.1 coordinate 34,445, forward strand.
GTGTTTTACTGATTTAGGGGCTCAAACTTTGGAGGAGGACCTAGAAAGTATCCAGACTGTTGCAACACTCTCTTCTCAAGGGAAGGAACTCTCTACAACCAGGATAAGTTTGATGAGGAGCACAGACAGCATCCACCTCCAGCAAGAATGAGGAAAGTAGGGCTTTTGTCTTTCTGTGCAAATGGATTGATCTCATGTGGCTATCCATGTGATAACTAGAGTAGAGGGTTAAGTCACAACTCCACAACCAAGAGACTTTAGAGTTAGGAACCAAGAATCTTCCCAAGAAGGAAGAGTGGGAGGGGAGTGTCTTACCACCCCCTCCAAATGTAGAATGCTGGACTCTTGAGCTAGGATTGCTAAATGTAATCACCTGTAGGTAGGCTGTGTTGGGAAGGGAAGTTTGGCACAGCTTTTTTTGTTCCTGAGCTTTTATATCACACAGGCAAAACCTGAGCTAGTCCTGAAGTTTTCCAGCATGGAAGGAAAACATACCAAGCCTGCTTATGACTTTGAAGTGGGGATTGGGTGAAATTCCAATGGAGACTGTGAGTGAGCTGGCAGGGCAAGAATCTATATAGGATATATTTGTTGGGTGTTGGCACCTGTTTGCAAGAACGCACATAGTTACAGCTGGGGTGCTGGAACAAAATAGGCCTGCATACACACACACACACACACACACACACACACACACACACACACACACCCATACACACAAATCCTTAGGCTCCCCATGTCCTTGGTGTACTGCATAGCTGGATGGGTGTGTTTCAAAAGAGTGCCCAAAGTACTTACCTTAGGGCTGTGTGTTGGGTCCTGCTTCTGGAAACTTTTTTTTTTTGTTTTGACTTTCCGAGAAAGGTTTCCTCTATGTAGTTTTGGACCCAGTCCTGGTGCTGGCTACATAGACCTGGCTGGCCTTGAACTCGCAGAGATCTGCCAGCCTCTGCTTCCCTAGTACTGCATACACACAGGCGCACACACACACACTCACACACACACACACACAAACACACACACACACACACACATCCATAGGCTCCCCATATCCTTGGTGTACTGCACAGCTGGATGGGTGTGACACAGCTGGATGTGTGTGTTTCAAAAAAGGGCCAAGAGTACTTAGCTGATGGTTGTGTGTTTGGGTCCTGCTTCTGGAATCCTTATTTTTGCCTTTCGAGATAGGGTTTCTCTGTGTAGTTTTGGAACCTGTCCTGGTGCTTGCAACATAGACCAGGCTGGCCTTGAACTGGCAGAGATCTGCCAGCCTCTGCTTCCCTAGTGCTGCGATTGAAGGCATGTGCCAACAACATACAGCATTGCTGCTGAAATCTTATACATTCATGAGCCCCAGACTTGCTTTCCCAGTGCAGTCACTATCAATCCTTGAATCTAAATTATTTGCTTTGAGTGCTTGGGATGTTTGCTTATGGATTATTAATATGAAGGGGGGAAATACTTCAAAGGGAGTATTTACTTCAGGTTGCATGAAGTATAGGACTGTTGATTGTCACCTACAAAGGGCTGGCCCACAACCCATGAAAGAGTTAATGTTGGGCATTGCTTTCAGGGACGGTGTTTTGTGCTGTCTAAAAAAAAAAACTTTAGCTATCTTGAAGTCATTAAATCTTTCTGTTCCTCTTCTAAATTCTTAAACTTAAAATTTTTTTTGAGTGTGTCTAAAATGTGTTACCAACTAAGGTTCATTATATTATGTTGTTGTATTGTTGTGTTCATGTTGAGAAGATTGCAGAGTTCTTTTGCTTGGATCAATTCCATTGTTGAGTTTTGAGGAAGTGATGGAAAGGTTGCAAGGCAGAGCTGAGGAGGTGCCCACACTCCCACCTTGTTTGGACAAGCAGGCTGTCAGAGAAACAAGTTCATGTGGGCCATGCCAGACCTGCTGTAGTTGCTACTTGGTACTTGGAGTTTCAATTAGACTATCTTATGACCTTTGTGAGTTAGAGCACAACTCCAAAAATCTGTGGGAAACATGACTAAGGTTCCTGCTCCCAGGTGTCTCTAAGAATAAACCACAAAGGCCTCAGCCTCCCTGAACATCCAGCTAAAACTTAAACCCAGTGTTTAAAGAGCAGGATTCCCCTCTGTAAAGCAGGCTCTGAGTTGAGTGTTTCCAGTTGCTGGAAGGTGTTGTGAGGAGAAATGGTAGCTAGGTGGTGGTGTTTAGGTGTGTGTGTGCATGTAATGGAGACATCTAAACAGTATCAGCAAGGGAAAAGTGAAGATCCCTGCCATAGACATTTCAGATGGCAACGGTACTGCGTGGAGTCCAAGACTGGTTTGAACAGGTCAGGACTGCCTTCACCTTGGCAGACAGACACAAACACACATGAGGAGGTTTTTGCCTGCTGCGATTTCTACTTTAGAGATCGGGTTTTCATGCACAAAGTTCAAGGAACAGATCTGTGGCCACAGGTTAAAATTTATAGACATACTAGAGAAAATCAGCAATTATTTTGGAGCATGAGATCTTAAAGACATCTCATGTTTATTTTGGCCTTCTTGTGGTCAGCTTACCAGGGATTTGATTCACTGAGTTTAGAGAATAATCATTGTCTCTGGTCAGTAGACTCTTTTGATAAGCACTCTTGTAGTGTTTTACTGATTTAGGGGCTCAAACTTTGGAGGAGGACCTAGAAAGTATCCAGACTGTTGCAACACTCTCTTCTCAAGGGAAGGAACTCTCTACAACCAGGATAAGTTTGATGAGGAGCACAGACAGCATCCACCTCCAGCAAGAATGAGGAAAGTAGGGCTTTTGTCTTTCTGTGCAAATGGATTGATCTCATGTGGCTATCCATGTGATAACTAGAGTAGAGGGTTAAGTCACAACTCCACAACCAAGAGACTTTAGAGTTAGGAACCAAGAATCTTCCCAAGAAGGAAGAGTGGGAGGGGAGTGTCTTACCACCCCCTCCAAATGTAGAATGCTGGACTCTTGAGCTAGGATTGCTAAATGTAATCACCTGTAGGTAGGCTGTATTGGGAAGGGAAGTTTGGCACAGCTTTTTTTGTTCCTGAGCTGTTATATCACACAGGCAAAACCTGAGCTAGTCCTGAAGTTTTCCAGCATGGAAGGAAAACATACCAAGCCTGCTTATGACTTTGAAGTGGGGATTGCCTGAAATTCCAATGGAGACTGTGAGTGAGCTGGCAGGGCAAGAATCTATATAGGATATATTTGTTGGGTGTTGGCACCTGTTTGCAAGAACACACATAGTTACAGCTGGGGTGCTGGAACAAAATAGGCCTGCATACATACATACACACACACACACACACACACACACACACACACACACACACACATACACACACATCCTTAGGCTCCCCATGTCCTTGGTGTACTGCATAGCTGGATGGGTGTGTTTCAAAAAGTGCCCAAAGTACTTACCTTAGGGCTGTGTGTCTGGGTCCTGCTTCTGGAAATTTTTTTTTTTTTTTTTGACTTTCCGAGAAAGGTTTCCTCTATGTAGTTTTGAACCCAGTCCTGGTGCTGGCTACATAGACCAGGCTGGCCTTGAACTCGCAGAGATCTGCCAGCCTCTGCTTCCCTAGTGCTGCATACACACACGCGCACACTCACACACTCACACACACACACACAAACACACACACACACACACACATCCATAGGCTCCCCATATCCTTGGTGTATTGCACAGCTGGATGGGTGTTATACAGCTGGATGGCTGTGTTTCAAAAAAGGGCCAAGAATACTTAGCTGATGGTTTTGTGTTTGGGTCCTGCTTCTGGAATCCTTATTTTTGCCTTTCCAGATAGGGTTTCTCTGTGTAGTTTTGGAACCTGTCCTGGTGCTTGCTACATAGACCAGGCTGGCCTTGAACTGGCAGAGATCTGCCAGCCTCTGCTTCCCTAGTGCTGTGATTGAAGGCATGTGCCAACAACATACAGCATTGCTGCTGAAATCTTAAACATTCATGAGCCCCAGACTTGCATTCCCAGTGCAGTCACTATCAATCCTTGAATCTAAATTATTTGCTTTGAGTGCTTGGGATGTTTGCTTATGGATTATTAATATGAAGGGGGAAATACGTCAAAGGGAATATTTACTTCAGGTTGCATGAATTATAGGACTGTTGATTGTCACCTCCAAAGGGCTGGCCCACAACCCATGAAAGATCTAATGTTGGGCATTGCTTTCAGGGACAGTGTTTTGTGCTGTCTAAAAAAAAAAAAAAAAAAAAAACTTTAGCTAACTTGAAGTCATTAAATCTTTCTGTTCCTCTTCTAAATTCTTAACCTTAGAATTTTTTTTGGAGTGTGTCTAAAATGTGTTACCAACTAAGGCTCATTATATTATGTTGTTGTATTGTTGTGTTCATGTTGAAAAGATTGCAGAGTTCTTTTGCTTGGATCAATTCCATTGTTGAGTTTTGAGGAAGTGATGGAAAGGTTGCAAGGCAGAGCTGAGGAGGTGCCCACACTCCCACCTTGTTTGGACAAGGAGGCTGTCAGAGAAACAAGTTCATGTGGGCCATGCCAGACCTGCTGTAGTTGCTACTTGGTACTTGGAGTTTCAATTAGACTATCTTATGACCTTTGTGAGTTAGAGCACAACTCCAAAAAGCTGTGGGAAACATGACTAAGGTTCCCTGCTCCCAGGTGTCTCTAAGAATAAACCACAAAGGACTCAGCCTCCCTGAACATCCAGCTAAAACTAAAACCCAGTGTTTAAAGACCAGGATTCCCCTCTGTAAAGCAGGCTCTGAGTTGAGTGTTTCCTGTTGCTGGAAGGTGTTGTGAGGAGAAATGGTAGCTAGGTGGTGGTGTTTAGGTGTGTGTGTGCATGTAATGGAGACATCTAAACAGTATCAGCAAGGGAAAAGTGAAGATCCCTGCCACAGACATTTCAGATGGCAACGGTACTGCGTGGAGTCCAAGACTGGTTTGAACAGGTCAGGACTGCCTTCACCTTGACAGACAGACACAAACACACTTGAGGAGGTTTTTGCCTGCTGCGATTTCTACTTTAGAGATCGGGTTTTCATGCACAAAGTTCAAGGAACAGATCTGTGGCCACAGGTTAAAATTTTAGACTTACTAGAGAAAATCAGCAATTATTTTGGAGCATGAGATCTTAAAGACATCTCATGTTTATTTTGGCCTTCTAGTGGTCAGCTTACCAGGGATTTGATTTACTGAGTTTAGAGAATAATCATTGTCTCTGGTCAGTAGACTTTTAACAGTTTTGATAAGCATTCTTGTAGTGTTTTACTGATTTAGGGGCTCAAACTTTGGAGGAGGACTTAGAAAGTATCCAGACTGTTGCAACACTCTCTTCTCAAGGGAAGGAACTCTCTACAACCAGGATAAGTTTGATGAGGAGCACAGACAGCATCCACCTCCAGCAAGAATGAGGAAAGTAGGGCTTTTGTCTTTCTGTGCAAATAGATTGATCTCATGTGGCTATCCATGTGATAACTAGAGTAGAGGGTTAAGTCACAACTCCACAACCAAGAGACTTTAGAGTTAGGAACCAAGAATCTTCCCAAGAAGGAAGAGTGGGAGGGGGAGTGTCTTACCACCCCCTCCAAATGTAGAATGCTGGACTCTTGAGCTAGGATTGCTAAATGTAATCACCTGTAGGTAGGCTGTATTGGGAAGGGAAGTTTGGCACAGCTTTTTTTGTTCCTGAGCTGTTATATCACACAGGCAAAACCTGAGCTAGTCCTGAAGTTTTCCAGCATGGAAGGAAAACATACCAAGCCTGCTTATGACTTTGAAGTGGGGATTGCCTGAAATTCCAATGGAGACTGTGAGTGAGCTGGCAGGGCAAGAATCTATATAGGATATATTTGTTGGGTGGTGGCACCTGTTTGCAAGAACGCACATAGTTACAGCTGGGGTGCTGGAACAAAATAGGCCTGCATACATACATACACACACACACACACACACACACACACACACACATACACACACATACACACACATCCTTAGGCTCCCCATGTCCTTGGTGTACTGCATAGCTGGATGGGTGTGTTTCAAAAAAGTGCCCAAAGTACTTACCTTAGGGCTGTGTGTTGGGTCCTGCTTCTGGAAACTTTTTTTTTTTGTTTTGACTTTCCGAGAAAGGTTTCCTCTATGTAGTTTTGGACCCAGTCCTGGTGCTGGCTACATAGACCAGGCTGGCCTTGAACTCGCAGAGATCTGCCAGCCTCTGCTTCCCTAGTACTGCATACACACAGGCGCACACACACACACTCACACACACACACACACAAAACACACACACACACACACACATCCATAGGCTCCCCATATCCTTGGTGTACTGCACAGCTGGATGGGTGTGACACAGCTGGATGTGTGTGTTTCAAAAAAGGGCCAAGAGTAATTAGCTGATGGTTGTGTGTTTGGGTCCTGCTTCTGGAATCCTTATTTTTGCCTTTCGAGATAGGGTTTCTCTGTGTAGTTTTGGAACCTGTCCTGGTGCTTGCAACATAGACCAGGCTGGCCTTGAACTGGCAGAGATCTGCCAGCCTCTGCTTCCCTAGTGCTGCGATTGAAGGCATGTGCCAACAACATACAGCATTGCTGCTGAAATCTTATACATTCATGAGCCCCAGACTTGCTTTCCCAGTGCAGTCACTAACAATCCTTGAATCTAAATTATTTGCTTTGAGTGCTTGGGATGTTTGCTTATGGATTATTAATTTGAAGGGGGAAATACGTCAAAGGGAATATTTACTTCAGGTTGCATGAATTATAGGACTGTTTATTGTCACCTCCAAAGGGCTGGCCCACAACCCATGAAAGATCTAATGTTGGGCATTGCTTTCAGGGACAGTGTTTTGTGCTGTCTTAAAAAAAAAAAAAAACTTTAGCTAACTTGAAGTCATTAAATCTTTCTGTTCCTCTTCTAAACTCTTAACCTTAGAATTTTTTTTGGAGTGTGTCTAAAATGTGTTACCAACTAAGGCTCATTATATTATGTTGTTGTATTGTTGTGTTCATGTTGAAAAGATTGCAGAGTTCTTTTGCTTGGATCAATTCCATTGTTGAGTTTTGAGGAAGTGATGGAAAGGTTGCAAGGCAGAGCTGAGGAGGTGCCCACACTCCCACCTTGTTTGGACAAGGAGGCTGTCAGAGAAACAAGTTCATGTGGGCCATGCCAGACCTGCTGTAGTTGCTACTTGGTACTTGGAGTTTCAATTAGACTATCTTATGACCTTTGTGAGTTAGAGCACAACTCCAAAAAGCTGTGGGAAACATGACTAAGGTCCCCTGCTCCCAGGTGTCTCTAAGAATAAACCACAAAGGCCTCAGCCTCCCTGAACATCCAGCTAAAACTAAAACCCAGTTTTTAAAGAGCAGGATTCCCCTCTGTAAATCAGGCTCTGAGTTGAGTGTTTCCTGTTGCTGGAAGGTGTTGTGAGGAGAAATGGTAGCTAGGTGGTGGTGTTTAAGTGTGTGTTTGCATGTAATGGAGACATCTAAACAGTATCAGCAAGGGAAAAGTGAAGATCCCTGCCACAGACATTTCAGTAGGCAACGGGAGTGCGGGGAGTCCAAGACTGGTTTGAACAGGTCAGGACTGCCTTCACCTTGTCAGACAGACACAAACACACATGAGGAGGTTTTTGCCTGCTGCGATTTCTACTTTAGAGATCGGGTTTTCATGCACAAAGTTCAAGAAACAGATCTGTGGCCACAGGTTAAAATTAATAGACATACTAGAGAAAATCAGCAATTATTTTGGAGCATGAGATCTTAAAGACATCTCATGTTTATTTTGGCCTTCTTGTGGTCAGCTTACCAGGGATTTGATTTACTGAGTTTAGAGAATAATCATTGTCTCTGGTCAGTAGACTTTTAACAGTTTTGATAAGCACTCTTGTAGTGTTTTACTGATTTAGGGGCTCAAACTTTGGAGGAGGACCTAGAAAGTATCCAGACTGTTGCAACACTCTCTTGTCAAGGGAAGGAACTCTCTACAACCAGGATAAGTTTGATGAGGAGCACAGACAGCATCCACCTCCAGCAAGAATGAGGAAAGTAGGGCTTTTGTCTTTCTGTGCAAATGGATTGATCTCATGTGGCTATCCATGTGATAACTAGAGTAGAGGGTTAAGTCACAACTCCACAACCAAGAGACTTTAGAGTTAGGAACCAAGAATCTTCCCAAGAAGGAAGAGTGGGAGGGGAGTGTCTTACCACCCCCTCTAAATGTAGAATGCTGGACTCTTGAGCTAGGATTGCTAAATGTAATCACCTGTAGGTAGGCTGTGTTGGGAAGGGAAGTTTGGCACAGCTTTTTTTGTTCCTGAGCTTTTATATCACACAGGCAAAACCTGAGCTAGTCCTGAAGTTTTCCAGCATGGAAGGAAAACATACCAAGCCTGCTTATGACTTTGAAGTGGGGATTGCCTGAAATTCCAATGGAGACTGTGAGTGAGCTGGCAGGGCAAGAATCTATATAGGATATATTTGTTGGGTGGTGGCACCTGTTTGCAAGAACGCACATAGTTACAGCTGGGGTGCTGGAACAAAATAGGCCTGCATACATACATACATACACACACACACACACACACACACACATACACACACATCCTTAGGCTCCCCATGTCCTTGGTGTACTGTATAGCTGGATGGGTGTGTTTCAAAAAAGTGCCCAAAGTTCTTACCTTAGGGCTGTGTGTCTGGGTCCTGCTTCTGGAAACTTTTTTTTTTTTTTTTTGAATTTCCGAGAAAGGTTTCCTCTATGTAGTTTTGAACCCAGTCCTGGTGCTGGCTACATAGACCAGGCTGGCCTTGAACTCGCAGAGATCTGCCAGCCTCTTCTTCCCTAGTGCTGCATACACACACGCGCACACTCACACACTCACACACACACACACAAACACACACACACACAAACACATCCATAGGCTCCCCATATCCTTGGTGTATTGCACAGCTGGATGGGTGTGATACAGCTGGATGGGTGTGTTTCAAAAAAGGGCCAAGAATACTTAGCTGATGGTTGTGTTTTTGGGTCCTACTTCTGGAATCCTTATTTTTGCCTTTCGAGATAGGGTTTCTCTGTGTAGTTTTGGAACCTGTCCTGGTGCTTGCTATATAGACCAGGCTGGCCTTGAACTGGCAGAGATCTGCCAGCCTCTGCTTCCCTAGTGCTGCGATTGAAGGCATGTGCCAACAACATACAGCATTGCTGCTGAAATCTTAAACATTCATGAGCCCCAGACTTGCATTCCCAGTGCAGTCACTATCAATCCTTGAATCTAAATTATTTGCTTTGAGTGCTTGGGATGTTTGCTTATGGATTATTAATATGAAGGGGGGAAATACTTCAAAGGGAATATTTACTTCAGGTTGCATGAATTATAGGACTGTTGATTGTCACCTACAAAGGGCTGGCCCACAACCCATGAAAGAGTTAATGTTGGGCATTGCTTTCAGGGACGGTGTTTTGTGCTGTCTAAAAAAAAAAAAAAAAACAAAAACTTTAGCTATTTTGAAGTCATTAAATCTTTCTGTTCCTCTTCTAAATTCTTAAACTTAGAATTTTTTTTGGGAGTGTGTCTAAAATGTGTTACCAACTAAGGCTCATTATATTATGTTGTTGTATTGTTGTGTTCATGTTGAGAAGATTGCAGAGTTCTTTTGCTTGGATCAATTCCATTGTTGAGTTTTGAGGAAGTGATGGAAAGGTTGCAAGGCAGAGCTGAGGAGGTGCCCACACTCCCACCTTGTTTGGACAAGCAGGCTGTCAGAGAAACAAGTTCATGTGGGCCATGCCAGACCTGCTGTAGTTGCTACTTGGTACTTGGAGTTTCAATTAGACTATCTTATGACCTTTGTGAGTTAGAGCACAACTCCAAAAAGCTGTGGGAAACATGACTAAGGTTCCTGCTCCCAGGTGTCTCTAAGAATAAACCACAAAGGCCTCAGCCTCCCTGAACATCCAGCTAAAACTAAAACCCAGTGTTTAAAGAGCAGTATTCCCCTCTGTAAAGCAGGCTCTGAGTTGAGTGTTTCCTGTTGCTGGAAGGTGTTGTGAGGAGAAATGGTAGCTAGGTGGTGGTGTTTAGGTGTGTGTGTGCATGTAATGGAGACATCTAAACAGTATCAGCAAGGGAAAAGTGAAGATCCCTGCCACAGACATTTCAGATGGCAACGGTACTGCGTGGAGTCCAAGACTGGTTTGAACAGGTCAGGACTGCCTTCACCTTGACAGACAGACACAAACACACTTGAGGAGGTTTTTGCCTGCTGCGATTTCTACTTTAGAGATCGGGTTTTCATGCACAAAGTTCAAGGAACAGATCTGTGGCCACAGGTTAAAATTTTAGACTTACTAGAGAAAATCAGCAATTATTTTGGAGCATGAGATCTTAAAGACATCTCATGTTTATTTTGGCCTTCTAGTGGTCAGCTTACCAGGGATTTGATTTACTGAGTTTAGAGAATAATCATTGTCTCTGGTCAGTAGACTTTTAACAGTTTTGATAAGCATTCTTGTAGTGTTTTACTGATTTAGGGGCTCAAACTTTGGAGAAGGACTTAGAAAGTATCCAGACTGTTGCAACACTCTCTTCTCAAGGGAAGGAACTCTCTACAACCAGGATAAGTTTGATGAGGAGCACAGACAGCATCCACCTCCAGCAAGAATGAGGAAAGTAGGGCTTTTGTCTTTCTGTGCAAATAGATTGATCTCATGTGGCTATCCATGTGATAACTAGAGTAGAGGGTTAAGTCACAACTCCACAACCAAGAGACTTTAGAGTTAGGAACCAAGAATCTTCCCAAGAAGGAAGAGTGGGAGGGGGAGTGTCTTACCACCCCCTCCAAATGTAGAATGCTGGACTCTTGAGCTAGGATTGCTAAATGTAATCACCTGTAGGTAGGCTGTATTGGGAAGGGAAGTTTGGCACAGCTTTTTTAGTTCCTGAGCTGTTATATCACACAGGCAAAACCTGAGCTAGTCCTGAAGTTTTCCAGCATGGAAGGAAAACATACCAAGCCTGCTTATGACTTTGAAGTGGGGATTGCCTGAAATTCCAATGGAGACTGTGAGTGAGCTGGCAGGGCAAGAATCTATATAGGATATATTTGTTGGGTGGTGGCACCTGTTTGCAAGAACGCACATAGTTACAGCTGGGGTGCTGGAACAAAATAGGCCTGCATACATACATACACACACACACACACACACACACACACACACACATACACACACATACACACACATCCTTAGGCTCCCCATGTCCTTGGTGTACTGCATAGCTGGATGGGCGTGTTTCAAAAAAGTGCCCAAAGTACTTACCTTAGGGCTGTGTGTTGGGTCCTGCTTCTGGAAACTTTTTTTTTTGTTTTGACTTTCCGAGAAAGGTTTCCTCTATGTAGTTTTGGACCCAGTCCTGGTGCTGGCTACATAGACCAGGCTGGCCTTGAACTCGCAGAGATCTGCCAGCCTCTGCTTCCCTAGTACTGCATACACACAGGCGCACACACACACACTCACACACACACACACACAAACACACACACACACACACACATCCATAGGCTCCCCATATCCTTGGTGTACTGCACAGCTGGATGGGTGTGACACAGCTGGATGTGTGTGTTTCAAAAAAAGGGCCAAGAGTACTTAGCTGATGGTTGTGTGTTTGGGTCCTGCTTCTGGAATCCTTATTTTTGCCTTTCGAGATAGGGTTTCTCTGTGTAGTTTTGGAACCTGTCCTGGTGCTTGCAACATAGACCAGGCTGGCCTTGAACTGGCAGAGATCTGCCAGCCTCTGCTTCCCTAGTGCTGCGATTGAAGGCATGTGCCAACAACATACAGCATTGCTGCTGAAATCTTATACATTCATGAGCCCCAGACTTGCTTTCCCAGTGCAGTCACTAACAATCCTTGAATCTAAATTATTTGCTTTGAGTGCTTGGGATGTTTGCTTATGGATTATTAATTTGAAGGAGGGAAATACGTCAAAGGGAATATTTACTTCAGGTTGCATGAATTATAGGACTGTTTATTGTCACCTCCAAAGGGCTGGCCCACAACCCATGAAAGATCTAATGTTGGGCATTGCTTTCAGGGACAGTGTTTTGTGCTGTCTTAAAAAAAAAAAAAAAACTTTAGCTAACTTGAAGTCATTAAATCTTTCTGTTCCTCTTCTAAACTCTTAACCTTAGAATTTTTTTTTGGAGTGTGTCTAAAATGTGTTACCAACTAAGGCTCATTATATTATGTTGTTGTATTGTTGTGTTCATGTTGAAAAGATTGCAGAGTTCTTTTGCTTGGATCAATTCCATTGTTGAGTTTTGAGGAAGTGATGGAAAGGTTGCAAGGCAGAGCTGAGGAGGTGCCCACACTCCCACCTTGTTTGGACAAGGAGGCTGTCAGAGAAACAAGTTCATGTGGGCCATGCCAGACCTGCTGTAGTTGCTACTTGGTACTTGGAGTTTCAATTAGACTATCTTATGACCTTTGTGAGTTAGAGCACAACTCCAAAAAGCTGTGGGAAACATGACTAAGGTCCCCTGCTCCCAGGTGTCTCTAAGAATAAACCACAAAGGCCTCAGCCTCCCTGAACATCCAGCTAAAACTAAAACCCAGTTTTTAAAGAGCAGGATTCCCCTCTGTAAATCAGGCTCTGAGTTGAGTGTTTCCTGTTGCTGGAAGGTGTTGTGAGGAGAAATGGTAGCTAGGTGGTGGTGTTTAAGTGTGTGTTTGCATGTAATGGAGACATCTAAACAGTATCAGCAAGGGAAAAGTGAAGATCCCTGCCACAGACATTTCAGTAGGCAACGGGAGTGCGGGGAGTCCAAGACTGGTTTGAACAGGTCAGGACTGCCTTCACCTTGTCAGACAGACACAAACACACATGAGGAGGTTTTTGCCTGCTGCGATTTCTACTTTAGAGATCGGGTTTTCATGCACAAAGTTCAAGAAACAGATCTGTGGCCACAGGTTAAAATTAATAGACATACTAGAGAAAATCAGCAATTATTTTGGAGCATGAGATCTTAAAGACATCTCATGTTTATTTTGGCCTTCTTGTGGTCAGCTTACCAGGGATTTGATTTACTGAGTTTAGAGAATAATCATTGTCTCTGGTCAGTAGACTTTTAACAGTTTTGATAAGCACTCTTGTAGTGTTTTACTGATTTAGGGGCTCAAACTTTGGAGGAGGACCTAGAAAGTATCCAGACTGTTGCAACACTCTCTTGTCAAGGGAAGGAACTCTCTACAACCAGGATAAGTTTGATGAGGAGCACAGACAGCATCCACCTCCAGCAAGAATGAGGAAAGTAGGGCTTTTGTCTTTCTGTGCAAATGGATTGATCTCATGTGGCTATCCATGTGATAACTAGAGTAGAGGGTTAAGTCACAACTCCACAACCAAGAGACTTTAGAGTTAGGAACCAAGAATCTTCCCAAGAAGGAAGAGTGGGAGGGGAGTGTCTTACCACCCCCTCTAAATGTAGAATGCTGGACTCTTGAGCTAGGATTGCTAAATGTAATCACCTGTAGGTAGGCTGTGTTGGGAAGGGAAGTTTGGCACAGCTTTTTTTGTTCCTGAGCTTTTATATCACACAGGCAAAACCTGAGCTAGTCCTGAAGTTTTCCAGCATGGAAGGAAAACATACCAAGCCTGCTTATGACTTTGAAGTGGGGATTGCCTGAAATTCCAATGGAGACTGTGAGTGAGCTGGCAGGGCAAGAATCTATATAGGATATATTTGTTGGGTGGTGGCACCTGTTTGCAAGAACGCACATAGTTACAGCTGGGGTGCTGGAACAAAATAGGCCTGCATACATACATCACATACACACACACACACACACACACACACATACACACACATCCTTAGGCTCCCCATGTCCTTGGTGTACTGTATAGCTGGATGGGTGTGTTTCAAAAAAGTGCCCAAAGTTCTTACCTTAGGGCTGTGTGTCTGGGTCCTGCTTCTGGAAACTTTTTTTTTTTTTTTGAATTTCCGAGAAAGGTTTCCTCTATGTAGTTTTGAACCCAGTCCTGGTGCTGGCTACATAGACCAGGCTGGCCTTGAACTCGCAGAGATCTGCCAGCCTCTTCTTCCCTAGTGCTGCATACACACACGCGCACACTCACACACTCACACACACACACACAAACACACACACACACAAACACATCCATAGGCTCCCCATATCCTTGGTGTATTGCACAGCTGGATGGGTGTGATACAGCTGGATGGGTGTGTTTCAAAAAAGGGCCAAGAATACTTAGCTGATGGTTGTGTTTTTGGGTCCTGCTTCTGGAATCCTTATTTTTGCCTTTCGAGATAGGGTTTCTCTGTGTAGTTTTGGAACCTGTCCTGGTGCTTGCTATATAGACCAGGCTGGCCTTGAACTGGCAGAGATCTGCCAGCCTCTGCTTCCCTAGTGCTGCGATTGAAGGCATGTGCCAACAACATACAGCATTGCTGCTGAAATCTTAAACATTCATGAGCCCCAGACTTGCATTCCCAGTGCAGTCACTATCAATCCTTGAATCTAAATTATTTGCTTTGAGTGCTTGGGATGTTTGCTTATGGATTATTAATATGAAGGGGGGAAATACTTCAAAGGGAATATTTACTTCAGGTTGCATGAATTATAGGACTGTTGATTGTCACCTACAAAGGGCTGGCCCACAACCCATGAAAGAGTTAATGTTGGGCATTGCTTTCAGGGACGGTGTTTTGTGCTGTCTAAAAAAAAAAAAAAAAACTAAAACTTTAGCTATTTTGAAGTCATTAAATCTTTCTGTTCCTCTTCTAAATTCTTAAACTTAGAATTTTTTTTTGGAGTGTGTCTAAAATGTGTTACCAACTAAGGCTCATTATATTATGTTGTTGTATTGTTGTGTTCATGTTGAGAAGATTGCAGAGTTCTTTTGCTTGGATCAATTCCATTGTTGAGTTTTGAGGAAGTGATGGAAAGGTTGCAAGGCAGAGCTGAGGAGGTGCCCACACTCCCACCTTGTTTGGACAAGCAGGCTGTCAGAGAAACAAGTTCATGTGGGCCATGCCAGACCTGCTGTAGTTGCTACTTGGTACTTGGAGTTTCAATTAGACTATCTTATGACCTTTGTGAGTTAGAGCACAACTCCATAAAGCTGTGGGAAACATGACTAAGGTTCCTGCTCCCAGGTGTCTCTAAGAATAAACCACAAAGGCCTCAGCCTCCCTGAACATCCAGCTAAAACTAAAACCCAGTGTTTAAAGAGCAGGATTCCCCTCTGTAAAGCAGGCTCTGAGTTGAGTGTTTCCTGTTGCTGGAAGGTGTTGTGAGGAGAAATGGTAGCTAGGTGGTGGTGTTTAGGTGTGTGTGTGCATGTAATGGAGACTTCTAAACAGTATCAGCAAGGGAAAAGTGAAGATCCCTGCCACAGACATTTCAGTAGGCAACGGGAGTGCAGGGAGTCCAAGACTGGATTGAACAGGTCAGGACTGCCTTCACCTTGACAGACAGACACAAACACACTTGAGGAGGTTTTTGCCTGCTGCGATTTCTACTTTAGAGATCGGGTTTTCATGCACAAAGTTCAAGGAACAGATCTGTGGCCACAGGTTAAAATTTATAGACATACTAGAGAAAATCAGCAATTATTTTGGAGCATGAGATCTTAAAGACATCTCATGTTTATTTTGGCCTTCTTGTGGTCAGCTTACCAGGGATTTGATTTACTGAGTTTAGAGAATAATCATTGTCTCTGGTCAGTAGACTTTTAACAGTTTTGATAAGCACTCTTGTAGTGTTTTACTGATTTAGGGGCTCAAACTTTGGAGGAAGACCTAGAAAGTATCCAGACTGTTGCAACACTCTCTTCTCAAGGGAAGGAACTCTCTAAAACCAGGATAAGTTTGATGAGGAGCACAGACAGCATCCACCTCCAGCAAGAATGAGGAAAGTAGGGCTTTTGTCTTTCTGTGCAAATGGATTGATCTCATGTGGCGATCCATGTGATAACTAGAGTAGAGGGTTAAGTCACAACTCCACAACCAAGAGACTTTAGCGTTAGCAACCAAGAATCTTCCCAAGAAGGAAGAGTGGGGGGGAGGGTCTTACCACCCCCTCCAAATGTAGAATGCTGGACTCTTGAGCTAGGATTGCTAAATGTAATCACCTGTAGGTAGGCTGTGTTGGGAAGGGAAGTTTGGCCCAGCTTTTTTTGTTCCTGAGCTGTTATATCACACAGGCAAAACCTGAGCTAGTCCTGAAGTTTTCCAGCATGGAAGGAAAACATACCAAGCCTGCTTATGACTTTGAAGTGGGGATTGCCTGAAATTCCAATGGAGACTGTGAGTGAGCTGGCAGGGCAAGAATCTATATAGGATATCTTTGTTGGGCGTTGGCACCTGTTTGCAAGAACGCACATAGTTACAGCTGGAGTGCTGGAACAAAATAGGCCTGCATTCATACATACACACACACACATACACACACACACACCCATACACACACATCCTTAGGCTCCCCATGTCCTTGGTGTACTGCATAGCTGGATGGGTGTGTTTCAAAAAAGTGCCCAAAGTACTTACCTTAGGGCTGTGTGTCTGGGTCCTGCTTCTGGAAACTTTTTTTTTTTTTTTTTTTGACTTTCAGAGAAAGGTTTCCTCTATGTAGTTTTGGACCCAGTCCTGGTGCTGGCTACATAGACCAGGCTGGCCTTGAACTCGCAGAGATCTGCCAGCCTCTGCTTCCCTAGTGCTGCATACACACACGCGCACACACACACACACACACACACACACACACAAACACACCGCGGGATTGCACAGCTGGATGGGTGTGATACAGCTGGATGGGTGTGTTTCAAAAAAAGGGCCAAGAATACTTAGCTGATTGTTGTGTGTTTGGGTCCTGCTTCTGGAATCCTTATTTTTGCCTTTCCAGATAGGGTTTCTCTGTGTAGTTTTGGAACCTGTCCTGGTGCTTGCTACATTGATCAGGCTGGCCTTGAACTGGCAGAGATCTGCCAGCCTCTGCTTCCCTAGTGCTGCGATTGAAGGCATGTGCCAACAACATACAGCATTGCTGCTGAAATCTTAAACATTCATGAGCCCCAGACTTGCATTCTCAGTGCAGTCACTATCAATCCTTGAATCTAAATTATTTGCTTTGAGTGCTTGGGATGTTTGCTTATGGATTATTAATATGAAGGGGGGAAATACTTCAAAGGGAGTATTTACTTCAGGTTGCATGAAGTATAGGACTGTTGATTGTCACCTACAAAGGGCTGGCCCACAACCCATGAAAGAGTTAATGTTGGGCATTGCTTTCAGGGACGGTGTTTTGTGCTGTCTAAAAAAAAAAAACTTTAGCTATCTTGAAGTCATTAAATCTTTCTGTTCCTCTTCTAAATTCTTAAACTTAAAATTTTTTTTGAGTGTGTCTAAAATGTGTTACCAACTAAGGTTCATTATATTATGTTGTTGTATTGTTGTGTTCATGTTGAGAAGATTGCAGAGTTCTTTTGCTTGGATCAATTCCATTGTTGAGTTTTGAGGAAGTGATGGAAAGGTTGCAAGGCAGAGCTGAGGAGGTGCCCACACTCCCACCTTGTTTGGACAAGCAGGCTGTCAGAGAAACAAGTTCATGTGGGCCATGCCAGACCTGCTGTAGTTGCTACTTGGTACTTGGAGTTTCAATTAGACTATCTTATGACCTTTGTGAGTTAGAGCACAACTCCAAAAATCTGTGGGAAACATGACTAAGGTTCCTGCTCCCAGGTGTCTCTAAGAATAAACCACAAAGGCCTCAGCCTCCCTGAACATCCAGCTAAAACTTAAACCCAGTGTTTAAAGAGCAGGATTCCCCTCTGTAAAGCAGGCTCTGAGTTGAGTGTTTCCAGTTGCTGGAAGGTGTTGTGAGGAGAAATGGTAGCTAGGTGGTGGTGTTTAGGTGTGTGTGTGCATGTAATGGAGACATCTAAACAGTATCAGCAAGGGAAAAGTGAAGATCCCTGCCACAGACATTTCAGATGGCAACGGTACTGCGTGGAGTCCAAGACTGGTTTGAACAGGTCAGGACTGCCTTCACCTTGGCAGACAGACACAAACACACATGAGGAGGTTTTTGCCTGCTGCGATTTCTACTTTAGAGATCGGGTTTTCATGCACAAAGTTCAAGGAACAGATCTGTGGCCACAGGTTAAAATTTATAGACATACTAGAGAAAATCAGCAATTATTTTGGAGCATGAGATCTTAAAGACATCTCATGTTTATTTTGGCCTTCTTGTGGTCAGCTTACCAGGGATTTGATTTACTGAGTTTAGAGAATAATCATTGTCTCTGGTCAGTAGACTTTTGATAAGCACTCTTGTAGTGTTTTACTGATTTAGGGGCTCAAACTTTGGAGGAGGACCTAGAAAGTATCCAGACTGTTGCAACACTCTCTTCTCAAGGGAAGGAACTCTCTACAACCAGGATAAGTTTGATGAGGAGCACAGACAGCATCCACCTCCAGCAAGAATGAGGAAAGTAGGGCTTTTGTCTTTCTGTGCAAATGGATTGATCTCATGTGGCTATCCATGTGATAACTAGAGTAGAGGGTTAAGTCACAACTCCACAACCAAGAGACTTTAGAGTTAGGAACCAAGAATCTTCCCAAGAAGGAAGAGTGGGAGGGGAGTGTCTTACCACCCCCTCCAAATGTAGAATGCTGGACTCTTGAGCTAGGATTGCTAAATGTAATCACCTGTAGGTAGGCTGTATTGGGAAGGGAAGTTTGGCACAGCTTTTTTTGTTCCTGAGCTGTTATATCACACAGGCAAAACCTGAGCTAGTCCTGAAGTTTTACAGCATGGAAGGAAAACATACCAAGCCTGCTTATGACTTTGAAGTGGGGATTGCCTGAAATTCCAATGGAGACTGTGAGTGAGCTGGCAGGGCAAGAATCTATATAGGATATATTTGTTGGGTGTTGGCACCTGTTTGCACGAACGCACATAGTTACAGCTGTGGTGCTGGAACAAAATAGGCCTGCATACATACATACACACACACACACAGACACACACACACACACACACACACACACCCATACACACACATCCTTAGGCTCCCCATGTCCTTGGTGTACTGCATAGCTGGATGGGTGTGTTTCAAAAAAGTGCCCAAAGTACTTACCTTAGGGCTGTGTGTCTGGGTCCTGCTTCTGGCAACTTTTTTTTTTTTTTTTTGACTTTCCGAGAAAGGTTTCCTCTATGTAGTTTTGAACCCAGTCCTGGTGCTGGCTACATAGACCAGGCTGGCCTTGAACTCGCAGAGATCTGCCAGCCTCTGCTTCCCTAGTGCTGCATACACACACGCGCACACTCACACACTCACACACACACACACAAACACACACACACACACACATCCATAGGCTCCCCATATCCTTGGTGTATTGCACAGCTGGATGGGTGTTATACAGCTGGATGGCTGTGTTTCAAAAAAGGGCCAAGAGTACTTAGCTGATGGTTTTGTGTTTGGGTCCTGCTTCTGGAATCCTTATTTTTGCCTTTCCAGATAGGGTTTCTCTGTGTAGTTTTGGAACCTGTCCTGGTGCTTGCTACATAGACCAGGCTGGCCTTGAACTGGCAGAGATCTGCCAGCCTCTGCTTCCCTAGTGCTGTGATTGAAGGCATGTGCCAACAACATACAGCATTGCTGCTGAAATCTTAAACATTCATGAGCCCCAGACTTGCATTCCCAGTGCAGTCACTATCAATCCTTGAATCTAAATTATTTGCTTTGAGTGCTTGGGATGTTTGCTTATGGATTATTAATATGAAGGGGGGAAATACGTCAAAGGGAATATTTACTTCAGGTTGCATGAATTATAGGACTGTTGATTGTCACCTCCAAAAGGCTGGCCCACAACCCATGAAAGATCTAATGTTGGGCATTGCTTTCAGGGACAGTGTTTTGTGCTGTCTTAAAAAAAAAAAAAAAAAAAAAAAAACTTTAGCTAACTTGAAGTCATTAAATCTTTCTGTTCCTCTTCTAAATTCTTAACCTTAGAATTTTTTTTGGAGTGTGTCTAAAATGTGTTACCAACTAAGGCTCATTATATTATGTTGTTGTATTGTTGTGTTCATGTTGAAAAGATTGCAGAGTTCTTTTGCTTGGATCAATTCCATTGTTGAGTTTTGAGGAAGTGATGGAAAGGTTGCAAGGCAGAGCTGAGGAGGTGCCCACACTCCCACCTTGTTTGGACAAGGAGGCTGTCAGAGAAACAAGTTCATGTGGGCCATGCCAGACCTGCTGTAGTTGCTACTTGGTACTTGGAGTTTCAATTAGACTATCTTATGACCTTTGTGAGTTAGAGCACAACTCCAAAAAGCTGTGGGAAACATGACTAAGGTTCCCTGCTCCCAGGTGTCTCTAAGAATAAACCACAAAGGCCTCAGCCTCCCTGAACATCCAGCTAAAACTAAAACCCAGTTTTTAAAGAGCAGGATTCCCCTCTGTAAATCAGGCTCTGAGTTGAGTGTTTCCTGTTGCTGGAAGGTGTTGTGAGGAGAAATGGTAGCTAGGTGGTGGTGTTTAAGTGTGTGTTTGCATGTAATAGAGACATCTAAACAGTATCAGCAAGGGAAAAGTGAAGATCCCTGCCACAGACATTTCAGTAGGCAACGGGAGTGCGGGGTGAACAGGTCAGGACTGCCTTCACCTTGACAGACAGACACAAACACACATGAGGAGGTTTTTGCCTGCTGCGATTTCTACTTTAGAGATCGGGTTTTCATGCACAAAGTTCAAGGAACAGATCTGTGGCCACAGGTTAAAATTAATAGACATACTAGAGAAAATCAGCAATTATTTTGGAGCATGAGATCTTAAAGACATCTCATGTTTATTTTGGCCTTCTTGTGGTCAGCTTACCAGGGATTTGATTTACTGAGTTTAGAGAATAATCATTGTCTCTGGTCAGTAGACTTTTAACAGTTTTGATAAGCACTCTTGTAGTGTTTTACTGATTTAGGGGCTCAAACTTTGGAGGAGGACCTAGAAAGTATCCAGACTGTTGCAACACTCTCTTCTCAAGGGAAGGAACTCTCTAAAACCAGGATAAGTTTGATGAGGAGCACAGACAGCATCCACCTCCAGCAAGAATGAGGAAAGTAGGGCTTTTGTCTTTCTGTGCAAATGGATTGATCTCATGTGGCTATCCATGTGATAACTAGAGTAGAGGGTTAAGTCACAACTCCACAACCAAGAGACTTTAGCGTTAGCAACCAAGAATCTTCCCAAGAAGGAAGAGTGGGAGGGGAGGGTCTTACCACCCCCTCCAAATGTAGAATGCTGGACTCTTGAGCTAGGATTGCTAAATGTAATCACCTGTAGGTAGGCTGTGTTGGGAAGGGAAGTTTGGCCCAGCCTTTTTTGTTCCTGAGCTGTTATATCACACAGGCAAAACCTGAGCTAGTCCTGAAGTTTTCCAGCATGGAAGGAAAACATACCAAGCCTGCTTATGACTTTGAAGTGGGGATTGCCTGAAATTCCAATGGAGACTGTGAGTGAGCTGGCAGGGCAAGAATCTATATAGGATATCTTTGTTGGGCGTTGGCACCTGTTTGCAAGAACGCACATAGTTACAGCTGGAGTGCTGGAACAAAATAGGCCTGCATTCATACATACACACACACACACACACACACACACACCCATACACACACATCCTTAGGCTCCCCATGTCCTTGGTGTACTGCATAGATGGATGGGTGTGTTTCAAAAAAGTGCCCAAAGTACTTACCTTAGGGCTGTGTGTCTGGGTCCTGCTTCTGGAAACTTTTTTTTTTTTTTTTTTGACTTTCCGAGAAAGGTTTCCTCTATGTAGTTTTGGACCCAGTCCTGGTGCTGGCTACATAGACCAGGCTGGCCTTGAACTCGCAGAGATCTGCCAGCCTCTGCTTCCCTAGTGCTGCATACACACACGCGCACAATCACACAGTCACACACACACACACAAACACACACACACACACACACATCCATAGGCTCCCCATATCCTTGGTGTATTGCACAGCTGGATGGGTGTTATACAGCTGGATGGCTGTGTTTCAAAAAAGGGCCAAGAATACTTAGCTGATTGTTGTGTGTTTGGGTCCTGCTTCTGGAATCCTTATTTTTGCCTTTCCAGATAGGGTTTCTCTGTGTAGTTTTGGAACCTGTCCTGGTGCTTGCTACATTGATCAGGCTGGCCTTGAACTGGCAGAGATCTGCCAGCCTCTGCTTCCCTAGTGCTGCGATTGAAGGCATGTGCCAACAACATACAGCATTGCTGCTGAAATCTTAAACATTCATGAGCCCCAGACTTGCATTCTCAGTGCAGTCACTATCAATCCTTGAATCTAAATTATTTGCTTTGAGTGCTTGGGATGTTTGCTTATGGATTATTAATATGAAGGGGGGAAATACTTCAAAGGGAAGATTTTCTTCAGGTTGCATGAATTATAGGACTGTTGATTGTCACCTACAAAGGCCTGGCCCACAACCCATGAAAGAGTTAATGTTGGGCATTGCTTTCAGGGACGGTGTTTTGTGCTGTCTAAAAAAAAAAACTTTAGCTATCTTGAAGTCATTAAATCTTTCTGTTCCTCTTCTAAATTCTTAAACTTAGAATTTTTTTTGGAGTGTGTCTAAAATGTGTTACCAACTAAGGCTCATTATATTATGTTGTTGTATTGTTGTGTTCATGTTGAAAAGATTGCAGAGTTCTTTTGCTTGGATCAATTCCATTGTTGAGTTTTGAGGAAGTGATGGAAAGGTTGCAAGGCAGAGCTGAGGAGGTGCCCACACTCCCACCTTGTTTGGACAAGCAGGCTGTCAGAGAAACAAGTTCATGTGGGCCATGCCAGACCTGCTCTAGTTGCTACTTGGTACTTGGAGTTTCAATTAGACTATCTTATGACCTTTGTGAGTTAGAGCACAACTCCATAAATCTGTGGGAAACATGACTAAGGTTCCTGCTCCCAGGTGTCTCTAAGAATAAACCACAAAGGCCTCAGCCTCCCTGAACATCCAGCTAAAACTAAAACCCAGTGTTTAAAGAGCAGGATTCCCCTCTGTAAAGCAGGCTCTGAGTTGAGTGTTTCCTGTTGCTGGAAGGTGTTGTGAGGAGAAATGGTAGCTAGGTGGTGGTGTTTAGGTGTGTGTGTGCATGTAATGGAGACATCTAAACAGTATCAGCAAGGGAAAAGTGAAGATCCCTGCCACAGACATTTCAGTAGGCAACGGGAGTGCAGGGAGTCCAAGACTGGTTTGAACAGGTCAGGACTGCGTTCACCTTGATAGACAGACACAAACACACTTGAGGAGGTTTTTGCCTGCTGCGATTTCTACTTTAGAGATCAAGTTTTCATGCACAAAGTTCAAGGAACAGATCTGTGGCCACAGGTTAAAATTTATAGACATACTAGAGAAAATCAGCAATTATCTTGGAGCATGAGATCTTAAAGACATCTCATGTTTATTTTGGCCTTCTTGTGGTCAGCTTACCAGGGATTTTATTTACTGAGTTTAGAGAATAACCATTGTCTCTGGTCAGTAGACTTTTAACAGTTTTGATAAGCACTCTTGTAGTGTTTTACTGATTTAGGGGCTCAAACTTTGGAGGAGGACCTAGAAAGTATCCAGACTGTTGCAACACTCTCTTCTCAAGGGAAGGAACTCTCTAAAACCAGGATAAGTTTGATAAGGAGCACAGACAGCATCCAACTCCAGTAAGAATGAGGAAAGTAGGGCTTTTGTCTTTCTGTGCAAATGGATTGATCTCATGTGGCTATCCATGTGATAACTAGAGTAGAGGGTTAAGTCACAACTCCACAACCAAGAGACTTTAGCGTTAGCAACCAAGAATCTTCCCAAGAAGGAAGAGTGGGAGGGGAGTGTCTTACCACCCCCTTCAAATGTAGAATGCTGGACTCTTGAGCTAGGATTGCTAAATGTAATCACCTGTAGGTAGGCTGTGTTGGGAAGGGAAGTTTGGCACAGCTTTTTTTGTTCCTGAGCTGTTATATCACACAGGCAAAACCTGAGCTAGTCCTGAAGTTTTCCAGCATGGAAGGAAAACATACCAAGCCTGCTTATGACTTTGAAGTGGGGATTGCCTGAAATTCCAATGGAGACTGTGAGTGAGCTGGCAGGGCAAGAATCTATATAGGATATCTTTGTTGGGCGTTGGCACCTGTTTGCAAGAACGCACATAGTTACAGCTGGGGTGCTGGAACAAAATAGGCCTGCATACATACATACACACACACACATACACACACACACACCCATACACACACATCCTTAGGCTCCCCATGTCCTTGGTGTACTGCATAGCTGGATGGGTGTGTTTCAAAAAAGTGCCCAAAGTACTTACCTTAGGGCTGTGTGTCTGGGTCCTGCTTCTGGAAACTTTTTTTTTTTTTTTTTTTTGACTTTCCGAGAAAGGTTTCCTCTATGTAGTTTTGGACCCAGTCCTGGTGCTGGCTACATAGACCAGGCTGGCCTTGAACTCGCAGAGATCTGCCAGCCTCTGCTTCCCTAGTGCTGCAAACACACACGTGCGCGCACACACACACACACACACAAACACACACACATCCATAGGCTCCCCATATCCTTGGTGTATTGCACAGCTGGATGGGTGTGATACAGCTGGATGGGTGTGTTTCAAAAAAGGGCCAAGAATACTTAGCTGATGGTTGTGTGTTTGGGTCCTGCTTCTGGAATCCTTATTTTTGCCTTTCGAGATAGGGTTTCTCTGTGTAGTTTTGGAACCTGTCCTGGTGCTTGCTACATAGGCCAGGCTGGCCTTGAACTGGCAGAGATCTGCCAGCCTCTGCTTCCCTAGTGCTGCGATTGAAGGCATGTGCCAACAACATACAGCATTGCTGCTGAAATCTTAAACATTCATGAGCCTCAGACTTGCATTCTCAGTGCAGTCACTATCAATCCTTGAATCTAAATTATTTGCTTTGAGTGCTTGGGATGTTTGCTTATGGATTATTAATATGAAGGGGGGAAATACGTCAAAGGGAATATTTACTTCAGGTTGCATGAATTATAGGACTGTTGATTGTCACCTCCAAAGGGCTGGCCCACAAACCATGAAAGATCTAATGTTGGGCATTGCTTTCAGGGACAGTGTTTTGTGCTGTCTTAAAAAAAAAAAACTTTAGCTAACTTGAAGTCATTAAATCTTTCTGTTCCTCTTCTAAATTCTTAACCTTAGAATTTTTTTTGGAGTGTGTCTAAAATGTGTTACCAACTAAGGCTCATTATATTATGTTGTTGTATTGTTGTGTTCATGTTGAAAAGATTGCAGAGTTCTTTTGCTTGGATCAATTCCATTGTTGAGTTTTGAGGAAGTGATGGAAAGGTTGCAAGGCAGAGCTGAGGAGGTGCCCACACTCCCACCTTGTTTGGACAAGCAGGCTGTCAGAGAAACAAGTTCATGTGGGCCATGCCAGACCTGCTGTAGTTGCTACTTGGTACTTGGAGTTTCAATTAGACTATCTTATGACCTTTGTGAGTTAGAGAACAACTCCAAAAAGCTGTGGGTAACATGACTAAGGTTCCCTGCTCCCAGGTGTCTCTAAGAATAAACCACAAAGGCCTCAGCCTCCCTGAACATCCAGCTAAAACTAAAACCCAGTGTTTAAAGAGCAGGATTCCCCTCTGTAAAGCAGGCTCTGAGTTGAGTGTTTCCTGTTGCTGGAAGGTGTTGTGAGGAGAAATGGTAGCTAGGTGGTGGTGTTTAGGTGTGTGTGTGCATGTAATGGAGACATCTAAACAGTATCAGCAAGGGAAAAGTGAAGATCCCTGCCACAGACATTTCAGTAGGCAACGGGAGTGCGGGGAGTCCAAGACTGGTTTGAACAGGTCAGGACTGCCTTCACCTTGACAGACAGACACAAACACACATGAGGAGGTTTTTGCCTGCTGCGATTTCTACTTTAGAGATCGGGTTTTCATGCACAAAGTTCAAGGAACAGATCTGTGGCCACAGGTTAAAATTTATAGACATACTAGAGAAAATCAGCAATTATTTTGGAGCATGAGATCTTAAAGACAGCTCATGTTTATTTTGGCCTTCTAGTGGTCAGCTTACCAGGGATTTGATTTACTGAGTTTAGAGAATAATCATTGTCTCTGGTCAGTAGACTTTTAACAGTTTTGATAAGCACTCTTGTAGTGTTTTACTGATTTAGGGGCTCAAATTTTGGAGGAGGACCTAGAAAGTATCCAGACTGTTGCAACACTCTCTTCTCAAGGGAAGGAACTCTCTAAAACCAGGATAAGTTTGATAAGGAGCACAGACAGCATCCACCTCCAGTAAGAATGAGGAAAGTAGGGCTTTTGTCTTTCTGTGCAAATGGATTGATCTCATGTGGCTATCCATGTGATAACTAGAGTAGAGGGTTAAGTCACAACTCCACAACCAAGAGACTTTAGCGTTAGCAACCAAGAATCTTCCCAAGAAGGAAGAGTGGGAGGGGGAGTGTCTTACCACCCCCCTCCAAATGTAGAATGCTGGACTCTTGAGCTAGGATTGCTAAATGTAATCACCTGTAGGTAGGCTGTGTTGGGAAGGGAAGTTTGGCACAGCTTTTTTTGTTCCTGAGCTGTTATATCACACAGGCAAAACCTGAGCTAGTCCTGAAGTTTTCCAGCATGGAAGGAAAACATACCAAGCCTGCTTATGACTTTGAAGTGGGGATTGCCTGAAATTCCAATGGAGACTGTGAGTGAGCTGGCAGGGCAAGAATCTATATAGGATATCTTTGTTGGGCGTTGGCACCTGTTTGCAAGAACGCACATAGTTACAGCTGGGGTGCTGGAACAAAATAGGCCTGCATACATACATACACACACACACATACACATACACACACCCATACACACACATCCTTAGGCTCCCCATGTCCTTGGTGTACTGCATAGCTGGATGGGTGTGTTTCAAAAAAGTGCCCAAAGTACTTACCTTAGGGCTGTGTGTCTGGGTCCTGCTTCTGGAAACTTTTTTTTTTTTTTTTTTTGACTTTCCGAGAAAGGTTTCCTCTATGTAGTTTTGGACCCAGTCCTGGTGCTGGCTACATAGACCAGGCTGGCCTTGAACTCGCAGAGATCTGCCAGCCTCTGCTTCCCTAGTGCTGCAAACACACACGCGCACACTCACACACTCACACACACACACACAAACACACACACACACACACATCCATAGGCTCCCCATATCCTTGGTGTATTGCACAGCTGGATGGGTGTGATACAGCTGGATGGGTGTGTTTCAAAAAAGGGCCAAGAATACTTAGCTCATGGTTGTGTGTTTGGGTCCTGCTTCTGGAATCCTGATTTTTGCCTTTCGAGATAGGGTTTCTCTGTGTAGTTTTGGAACCTGTCCTGGTGCTTGCTACATAGACCAGGCTGGCCTTGAACTGGCAGAGATCTGCCAGCCTCTGCTTCCCTAGTGCTGCGATTGAAGGCATGTGCCAACAACATACAGCATTGCTGCTGAAATCTTAAACATTCATGAGCCCCAGACTTTCATTCCCAGTGCAGTCACTATCAATCCTTGAATCTAAATTATTTGCTTTGAGTGCTTGGGATGTTTGCTTATGGATTATTAATTTGAAGGGGGAAATACGTCAAAGGGAATATTTACTTCAGGTTGCATGAATTATAGGACTGTTGATTGTCACCTCCAAAGGGCTGGCCCACAACCCATGAAAGATCTAATGTTGGGCATTGCTTTCAGGGACAGTGTTTTGTGCTGTCTAAAAAAAAAAAAAAAAAACAAAAAAAAAACTTTAGCTATCTTGAAGTCTTTAAATCTTTCTGTTCCTCTTCTAAATTCTTAAACTTAGAATATTTTTTTGAGTGTGTCTAAAATGTGTTACCAACTAAGGCTCATTATATTATGTTGTTGTATTGTTGTGTTCATGTTGAGAAGATTGCAGAGTTCTTTTGCTTGGATCAATTCCATTGTTGAGTTTTGAGGAAGTGATGGAAAGGTTGCAAGGCAGAGCTGAGGAGGTGCCCACACTCCCACCTTGTTTGGACAAGCAGGCTGTCAGAGAAACAAGTTCATGTGGGCCATGCCAGACCTGCTGTAGTTGCTACTTGGTACTTGGAGTTTCAATTAGACTATCTTATGACCTTTGTGAGTTAGAGCACAACTCCAAAAAGCTGTGGGAAACATGACTAAGGTTCCATGCTCCCAGGTGTCTCTAAGAATAAACCACAAAGGCCTCAGCCTCCCTGAACATCCAGCTAAAACTAAAACCCAGTGCTTAAAGACCAGGATTCCCCTCTGTAAAGCAGGCTCTGAGTTGAGTGTTTCCTGTTGCTGGAAGGTGTTGTGAGGAGAAATGGTAGCTAGGTGGTGGTGTTTAGGTGTGTGTGTGCATGTAATGGAGACATCTAAACAGTATCAGCAAGGGAAAAGTGAAGATCCCTGCCACAGACATTTCAGATGGCAACGGTACTGCGTGGAGTCCAAGACTGGTTTGAACAGGTCAGGACTGCCTTCACCTTGACAGACAGACACAAACACACTTGAGGAGGTTTTTGCCTGCTGCGATTTCTACTTTAGAGATCGGGTTTTCATGCACAAAGTTCAAGGAACAGATCTGTGGCCACAGGTTAAAATTTATAGACATACTAGAGAAAATCAGCAATTATTTTGGAGCATGAGATCTTAAAGACAGCTCATGTTTATTTTGGCCTTCTTGTGGTCAGCTTACCAGGGATTTGATTTACTGAGTTTAGAGAATAATCATTGTCTCTGGTCAGTAGACTTTTAACAGTTTTGATAAGCACTCTTGTAGTGTTTTACTGATTTAGGGGCTCAAACTTTGGAGGAGGACCTAGAAAGTATCCAGACTGTTGCAACACTCTCTTCTCAAGGGAAGGAACTCTCTACAACCAGGATAAGTTTGATGAGGAGCACAGACAGCATCCACCTCCAGCAAGAATGAGGAAAGTAGGGCTTTTGTCTTTCTGTGCAAATGGATTGATCTCATGTGGCTATCCATGTGATAACTAGAGTAGAGGGTTAAGTCACAACTCCACAACCAAGAGACTTTAGAGTTAGGAACCAAGAATCTTCCCAAGAAGGAAGAGTGGGAGGGGAGTGTCTTACCACCCCCTCCAAATGTAGAATGCTGGACTCTTGAGCTAGGATTGCTAAATGTAATCACTTGTAGGTAGGCTGTATTGGGAAGGGAAGTTTGGCACAGCTTTTTTTGTTCCTGAGCTGTTATATCACACAGGCAAAACCTGAGCTAGTCCTGAAGTTTTCCAGCATGGAAGGAAAACATACCAAGCCTGCTTATGACTTTGAAGTGGGGATTGCCTGAAATTCCAATGGAGACTGTGAGTGAGCTGGCAGGGCAAGAATCTATATAGGATATATTTGTTGGGTGTTGGCACCTGTTTGCAAGAATGCACATAGTTACAGCTGTGGTGCTGGAACAATATAGGCCTGCATACATACACACACACACACACACACACACACACACACACACACACACATACACACACATCCTTAGGCTCCCCATGTCCTTGGTGTACTGCATAGCTGGATGGGTGTGTTTCAAAAAGTGCCCAAAGTACTTACCTTAGGGCTGTGTGTCTGGGTCCTGCTTCTGGAAACTTTTTTTTTTTTTTTTTTGACTTTCCGAGAAAGGTTTCCTCTATGTAGTTTTGAACCCAGTCCTGGTGCTGGCTACATAGACCAGGCTGGCCTTGAACTCGCAGAGATCTGCCAGCCTCTGCTTCCCTAGTGCTGCATACACACACACGCACACACACACACTCACAAACACACACACAAACACACACACACACACACATCCATAGGCTCCCCATATCCTTGGTGTACTGCACAGCTGGATGGGTGTGACACAGCTGGATGGGTGTGTTTCAAAAAAGGGCCAAGAGTACTTAGCTGATGGTTGTGTGTTTGGGTCCTGCTTCTGGAATCCTTATTTTTGCCTTTCGAGATAGGGTTTCTCTGTGTAGTTTTGGAACCAGTCCTGGTGCTTGCTACATAGACCAGGCTGGCCTTGAACTGGCAGAGATCTGCCAGCCTCTGCTTCCCTAGTGCTGCGATTGAAGGCATGTGCCAATAACATACAGCATTGCTGCTGAAATCTTAAATATTCATGAGCCCCAGTCTTGCATTCTCAGTGCAGTCACTATCAATCCTTGAATCTAAATTATTTGCTTTGAGTGCTTGGGATGTTTGCTTATGGATTATTAATATGAAGGGGGGAAATACTTCAAAGGGAAGATTTACTTCAGGTTGCATGAAGTATAGGACTGTTGATTGTCACCTACAAAGGGCTGGCCCACAAACCATGAAAGAGTTAATGTTGGGCATTGCTTTCAGGGACGGTGTTTTGTGCTGTCTAAAAAAAAAAAACTTTAGCTATCTTGAAGTCATTAAATCTTTCTGTTCCTCTTCTAAATTCTTAAACTTAGAATTTTTTCTTGAGTGTGTCTTAAATGTGTTACCAACTAAGGCTCATTATATTATGTTGTTGTATTGTTGTGTTCATGTTGAGAAGATTGCAGAGTTCTTTTGCTTGGATCAATTCCATTGTTGAGTTTTGAGGAAGTGATGGAAAGGTTGCAAGGCAGAGCTGAGGAGGTGCCCACACTCCCACCTTGTTTGGACAAGCAGGCTGTCAGAGAAACAAGTTCATGTGGGCCATGCCAGACCTGCTGTAGTTGCTACTTGGTACTTGGAGTTTCAATTAGACTATCTTATGACCTTTGTGAGTTAGAGCACAACTCCAAAAAGCTGTGGGAAACATGACTAAGGTTCCTGCTCCCAGGTGTCTCTAAGAATAAACCACAAAGGCCTCAGCCTCCCTGAACATCCAGCTAAAACTAAAACCCAGTGTTTAAAGACCAGGATTCCCCTCTGTAAAGCAGGCTCTGAGTTGAGTGTTTCCTGTTGCTGGAAGGTGTTGTGAGGAGAAATGGTAGCTAGGTGGTGGTGTTTAGGTGTGTGTGTGCATGTAATGGAGACATCTAAACAGTATCAGCAAGGGAAAAGTGAAGATCCCTGCCACAGACATTTCAGATGGCAACGGTACTGCGTGGAGTCCAAGACTGGTTTGAACAGGTCAGGACTGCCTTCACCTTGACAGACAGACACAAACACACTTGAGGAGGTTTTTGCCTGCTGCGATTTCTACTTTAGAGATCGGGTTTTCATGCACAAAGTTCAAGGAACAGATCTGTGGCCACAGGTTAAAATTTTAGACTTACTAGAGAAAATCAGCAATTATTTTGGAGCATGAGATCTTAAAGACATCTCATGTTTATTTTGGCCTTCTAGTGGTCAGCTTACCAGGGATTTGATTTACTGAGTTTAGAGAATAATCATTGTCTCTGGTCAGTAGACTTTTAACAGTTTTGATAAGCATTCTTGTAGTGTTTTACTGATTTAGGGGCTCAAACTTTGGAGGAGGACTTAGAAAGTATCCAGACTGTTGCAACACTCTCTTCTCAAGGGAAGGAACTCTCTACAACCAGGATAAGTTTGATGAGGAGCACAGACAGCATCCACCTCCAGCAAGAATGAGGAAAGTAGGGCTTTTGTCTTTCTGTGCAAATAGATTGATCTCATGTGGCTATCCATGTGATAACTAGAGTAGAGGGTTAAGTCACAACTCCACAACCAAGAGACTTTAGAGTTAGGAACCAAGAATCTTCCCAAGAAGGAAGAGTGGGAGGGGAGTGTCTTACCACCCCCTCCAAATGTAGAATGCTGGACTCTTGAGCTAGGATTGCTAAATGTAATCACCTGTAGGTAGGCTGTATTGGGAAGGGAAGTTTGGCACAGCTTTTTTAGTTCCTGAGCTGTTATATCACACAGGCAAAACCTGAGCTAGTCCTGAAGTTTTCCAGCATGGAAGGAAAACATACCAAGCCTGCTTATGACTTTGAAGTGGGGATTGCCTGAAATTCCAATGGAGACTGTGAGTGAGCTGGCAGGGCAAGAATCTATATAGGATATATTTGTTGGGTGGTGGCACCTGTTTGCAAGAACGCACATAGTTACAGCTGGGGTGCTGGAACAAAATAGGCCTGCATACATACACACACACACACACACACACACACACACACACACACACATACACACACATACACACACATCCTTAGGCTCCCCATGTCCTTGGTGTACTGCATAGCTGGATGGGTGTGTTTC
Source organism: Phodopus roborovskii (assembly GCF_943737965.1). Taxonomy (NCBI): domain Eukaryota; kingdom Metazoa; phylum Chordata; class Mammalia; order Rodentia; family Cricetidae; genus Phodopus; species Phodopus roborovskii. The sequence goes on from NW_026127093.1 coordinate 66,689, forward strand.
AAAAAAGTGCCCAAAGTACTTACCTTAGGGCTGTGTGTCTGGGTCCTGCTTCTGGAAACTTTTTTTTTTTTTTTGACTTTCCGAGAAAGGTTTCCTCTATGTAGTTTTGGACCCAGTCCTGGTGCTGGCTACATAGACCAGGCTGGCCTTGAACTCGCAGAGATCTGCCAGCCTCTGCTTCCCTAGTGCTGCATACACACACGCACACACACACACACTCACACAACACACACACACAAACACACACACACACACATCCATAGGCTCCCCATATCCTTGGTGTACTGCACAGCTGGATGGGTGTGACACAGCTGGATGGGTGTGTTTCAAAAAAGGGCCAAGAGTACTTAGCAGATGGTTGTGTGTTTGGGTCCTGCTTCTGGAATCCTGATTTTTGCCTTTCCAGATAGGGTTTCTCTGTGTAGTTTTGGAACCTGTCCTGGTGCTTGCAACATAGACCAGGCTGGCCTTGAACTGGCAGAGATCTGCCAGCCTCTGCTTCCCTAGTGCTGCGTTTGAAGACATGTGCCAACAACATACAGCATTGCTGCTGAAATCTTATACATTCATGAGCCCCAGACTTGCATTCCCAGTGCAGTCACTATCAATCCTTGAATCTAAATTATTTGCTTTGAGTGCTTGGGATGTTTGCTTATGGATTATTAATTTGAAGGGGGAAATACGTCAAAGGGAATATTTACTTCAGGTTGCATGAATTATAGGACTGTTGATTGTCACCTCCAAAGGGCTGGCCCACAAACCATGAATGATCTAATGTTGGGCATTGCTTTCAGGGACGGTGTTTTGTGCTGTCTTAAAAAAAAAAAAACTTTAGCTAACTTGAAGTCATTAAATCTTTCTTGTTCCTCTTCTAAATTCTTAAACTTAGAATTTTTTTTGGAGTGTGTCTAAAATGTGTTACCAACTAAGGCTCATTATATTATGTTGTTGTATTGTTGTGTTCATGTTGAGATGATTGCAGAGTTCTTTTGCTTGGATCAATTCCATTGTTGAGTTTTGAGGAAGTGATGGAAAGGTTGCAAGGCAGAGCTGAGGAGGTGCCCACACTCCCACCTTGTTTGGACAAGGAGGCTGTCAGAGAAACAAGTTCATGTGGGCCATGCCAGACCTGCTGTAGTTGCTACTTGGTACTTGGAGTTTCAATTAGACTATCTTATGACCTTTGTGAGTTAAGCACAACTCCAAAAAGCTGTGGGAATCATGACTAAGGTTCCTGCTCCCAGGTGTCTCTAAGAATAAACCACAAAGGCCTCAGCCTCCCTGAACATCCAGCTAAAACTAAAACCCAGTGCTTAAAGACCAGGATTCCCCTCTGTAAAGCAGGCTCTGAGTTGAGTGTTTCCTGTTGCTGGAAGGTGTTGTGAGGAGAAATGGTAGCTAGGTGGTGGTGTTTAGGTGTGTGTGTGCATGTAATGGAGACATCTAAACAGTATCAGCAAGGGAAAAGTGAAGATCCCTGCCACAGACATTTCAGATGGCAACGGTACTGCGTGGAGTCCAAGACTGGTTTGAACAGGTCAGGACTGCCTTCACCTTGACAGACAGACACAAACACACTTGAGGAGGTTTTTGCCTGCTGCGATTTCTACTTTAGAGATCGGGTTTTCATGCACAAAGTTCAAGGAACAGATCTGTGGCCACAGGTTAAAATTTTAGACTTACTAGAGAAAATCAGCAATTATTTTGGAGCATGAGATCTTAAAGACATCTCATGTTTATTTTGGCCTTCTAGTGGTCAGCTTACCAGGGATTTGATTTACTGAGTTTAGAGAATAATCATTGTCTCTGGTCAGTAGACTTTTAACAGTTTTGATAAGCATTCTTGTAGTGTTTTACTGATTTAGGGGCTCAAACTTTGGAGGAGGACTTAGAAAGTATCCAGACTGTTGCAACACTCTCTTCTCAAGGGAAGGAACTCTCTACAACCAGGATAAGTTTGATGAGGAGCACAGACAGCATCCACCTCCAGCAAGAATGAGGAAAGTAGGGCTTTTGTCTTTCTGTGCAAATAGATTGATCTCATGTGGCTATCCATGTGATAACTAGAGTAGAGGGTTAAGTCACAACTCCACAACCAAGAGACTTTAGAGTTAGGAACCAAGAAACTTCCCAAGAAGGAAGAATGGGAGGGGAGTGTCTTACCACCCCCTCCAAATGTAGAATGCTGGACTCTTGAGCTAGGATTGCTAAATGTAATCACCTGTAGGTAGGCTGTATTGGGAAGGGAAGTTTGGCACAGCTTTTTTAGTTCCTGAGCTGTTATATCACACAGGCCAAACCTGAGCTAGTCCTGAAGTTTTCCAGCATGGAAGGAAAACATACCAAGCCTGCTTATGACTTTGAAGTGGGGATTGCCTGAAATTCCAATGGAGACTGTGAGTGAGCTGGCAGGGCAAGAATCTATATAGGATATATTTGTTGGGTGGTGGCACCTGTTTGCAAGAACGCACATAGTTACAGCTGGGGTGCTGGAACAAAATAGGCCTGCATACATACATACACACACACACACACACACACACACACACACACACACACACATACACACACATCCTTAGGCTCCCCATGTCCTTGGTGTACTGCATAGCTGGATGGGTGTGTTTCAAAAAAGTGCCCAAAGTACTTACCTTAGGGCTGTGTGTCTGGGTCCTGCTTCTGGAAACTTCTTTTTTTTTTTTTTTTTTGACTTTCCGAGAAAGGTTTCCTCTATGTAGTTTTGGACCCAGTCCTGGTGCTGGCTACATAGACCAGGCTGGCCTTGAACTCGCAGAGATCTGCCAGCCTCTGCTGCCCTAGTGCTGCAAACACACACGCGCACACTCACACACTCACACACACACACACAAACCACACACACACACACACACATCCATAGGCTCCCCATATCCTTGGTGTACTGCACAGCTGGATGGGTGTGACACAGCTGGATGGGTGTGTTTCAAAAAAAGGCCAAGAATACTTAGCTGATGGTTGTGTGTTTGGGTCCTGCTTCTGGAATCCTTATTTTTACCTTTCGAGATAGGGTTTCTCTGTGTAGTTTTGGAACCTGTCCTGGTGCTTGCTACATAGACCAGGCTGGCCTTGAACTGGCAGAGATCTGCCAGCCTCTGCTTCCCTAGTGCTGCGATTGAAGGCATGTGCCAACAACATACAGCATTGCTGCTGAAATCTTAAACATTCATGAGCCCCAGACTTGCATTCCCAGTGCAGTCACTATCAATCCTTGAATCTAAATTATTTGCTTTGAGTGCTTGGGATGTTTGCTTATGGATTATTAATTTGAAGGAGGAAATATGTCAAAGGGAATATTTACTTCAGATTGCATGAATTATAGGACTGTTGATTGTCACCTCCAAAGGGCTGGCCCACAACCCATGAAAGATCTAATGTTGGGCATTGCTTTCAGGGACAGTGTTTTGTGCTGTCTAAAAAAAAAAAAAAAAAAAAAAAAAAAAACTTTAGCTAACTTGAAGTCATTAAATCTTTCTGTTCCTCTTCTAAATTCTTAACCTTAGAATTTTTTTTGGAGTGTGTCTAAAATGTGTTACCAACTAAGGCTCATTATATTATGTTGTTGTATTGTTGTGTTCATGTTGAAAAGATTGCAGAGTTCTTTTGTTTGGATCAATTCCATTGTTGAGTTTTGAGGAAGTGATGGAAAGGTTGCAAGGCAGAGCTGAGGAGGTGCCCACACTCCCACCTTGTTTGGACAAGCAGGCTGTCAGAGAAACAAGTTCATGTGGGCCATGCCAGACCTGCTGTAGTTGCTACTTGGTACTTGGAGTTTCAATTAGACTATCTTATGACCTTTGTGAGTTAGAGCACAACTCCAAAAAGCTGTGGGAAACATGACTAAGGATCCTGCTCCCAGGTGTCTCTAAGAATAAACCACAAAGGCCTCAGCCTCCCTGAACATCCAGCTAAAACTAAAACCCAGTGTTTAAAGAGCAGGATTCCCCTCTGTAAAGCAGGCTCTGAGTTGAGTGTTTCCTGTTGCTGGAAGGTGTTGTGAGGAGAAATGGTAGCTAGGTGGTGGTGTTTAGGTGTGTGTGTGCATGTAATGGAGACATCTAAACTGTATCAGCAAGGGAAAAGTGAAGATCCCTGCCACAGACATTTCAGATGGCAACGGTACTGCGTGGAGTCCAAGACTGGTCTGAACAGGTCAGGACTGCCTTCACCTTGACAGACAGACACAAACACACTTGAGGAGGTTTTTGCCTGCTGCGATTTCTACTTTAGAGATCGGGTTTTCATGCACAAATTCAAGGAACAGATCTGTGGCCACAGGTTAAAATTTATAGACATACTAGAGAAAATCAGCAATTATTTTGGAGCATGAGATCTTAAAGACAGCTCATGTTTATTTTGGCCTTCTTGTGGTCAGCTTACCAGGGATTTGATTTACTGAGTTTAGAGAATAATCATTGTCTCTGGTCAGTAGACTTTTAACAGTTTTGATAAGCACTCTTGTAGTGTTTTACTGATTTAGGGGCTCAAACTTTGGAGGAGGACCTAGAAAGTATCCAGACTGTTGCAACACTCTCTTCTCAAGGGAAGGAACTCTCTACAACCAGGATAAGTTTGATGAGGAGCACAGACAGCATCCACCTCCAGCAAGAATGAGGAAAGTAGGGCTTTTGTCTTTCTGTGCAAATGGATTGATCTCATGTGGCTATCCATGTGATAACTAGAGTAGAGAGTTAAGTCACAACTCCACAACCAAGAGACTTTAGAGTTAGGAACCAAGAATCTTCCCAAGAAGGAAGAGTGGGAGGGGAGTGTCTTACCACCCCCTCCAAATGTAGAATGCTGGACTCTTGAGCTAGGATTGCTAAATGTAATCACCTGTAGGTAGGCTGTATTGGGAAGGGAAGTTTGGCACAGCTTTTTTTGTTCCTGAGCTGTTATATCACACAGGCAAAACCTGAGCTAGTCCTGAAGTTTTCCAGCATGGAAGGAAAACATACCAAGCCTGCTTATGACTTTGAAGTGGGGATTGCCTGAAATTCCAATGGAGACTGTGAGTGAGCTGGCAGGGCAAGAATCTATATAGGATATCTTTGTTGGGCGTTGGCACCTGTTTGCAAGAACGCACATAGTTACAGCTGGGGTGCAGGAACAAAATAGGCCTGCATACATACATACACACACACACATACACACACACACACCCATACACACACATCCTTAGGCTCCCCATGTCCTTGGTGTACTGCATAGCTGGATGGGTGTGTTTCAAAAAAGTGCCCAAAGTACTTACCTTAGGGCTGTGTGTCTGGGTCCTGCCTCTGGAAACTTTTTTTTTTTTTTTTTGACTTTCCGAGAAAGGTTTCCTCTATGTAGTTTTGAACCCAGTCCTGGTGCTGGCTACATTGACCAGGCTGGCCTTGAACTCGCAGAGATCTGCCAGCCTCTGCTTCCCTAGTGCTGCATACACACACGCGCACACTCACACACTCACACACACAAACACAAACACACACACATACACACACACATCCATAGGCTCCCCATATCCTTGGTGTATTGCACAGCTGGATGGGTGTGATACAGCTGGATGGGTGTGTTTCAAAAAAAGGGCCAAGAATACTTAGCTGATGGTTGTGTGTTTGGGTCCTGCTTCTGGAGTCCTTATTTTTGCCTTTCGAGATAGGGTTTCTCTGTGTAGTTTTGGAACCTGTCCTGGTGCTTGCTATATAGACCAGGCTGGCCTTGAACTGGCAGAGATCTGCCAGCCTCAGCTTCCCTACTGCTGCGATTGAAGGCATGTGCCAACAACATACAGCATTGCTGCTGAAATCTTAAACATTCATGAGCCCCAGACTTGCATTCCCAGTGCAGTCACTATCAATCCTTGAATCTAAATTATTTGCTTTGAGTGCTTGGGATATTTGCTTATGGATTATTAATATGAAGGGGGAAATACTTCAAAGGGAATATTTACTTCAGGTTGCATGAATTATAGGACTGTTGCTTGTCACCTACAAAGGGCTGACCCACAACCCATGAAAGAGTTAATGTTGGGCATTGCTTTCAGGGACGGTGTTTTGGGCGGCCAAAAAAAAAAAAAAAAAAAAAAAAAACAAAAACTTTAGCTATCTTGAAGTCATGAAATCTTTCTTTTCCTCGTCTAAATTCTTAAACTTAGAATTTTTTTTTGGAGTGTGTCTAAAATGTGTTACCAACTAAGGCTCATTATATTATGTTGTTGTATTGTTGTGTTCATGTTGAGAAGATTGCAGAGTTCTTTTGCTTGGATCAATTCCATTGTTGAGTTTTGAGGAAGTGATGGAAAGGTTGCAAGGCAGAGCTGAGGAGGTGCCCACACTCCCACCTTGTTTGGACAAGCAGGCTGTCAGAGAAACAAGTTCATGTGGGCCATGCCAGACCTGCTGTAGTTGCTACTTGGTACTTGGAGTTTCAATTAGACTATCTTATGACCTTTGTGAGTTAGAGCACAACTCCACAAAGCTGTGGGAAACATGACTAAGGTTCCCTGCTCCCAGGTGTCTCTAAGAATAAACCACAAAGGCCTCAGCCTCCCTGAACATCCAGCTAAAACTAAAACCCAGTGTTTAAAGAGCAGGATTCCCCTCTGTAAAGCAGGCTCTGAGTTGAGTGTTTCCTGTTGCTGGAAGGTGTTGTGAGGAGAAATGGTAGCTAGGTGGTGGTGTTTAGGTGTGTGTGTGCATGTAATGGAGACATCTAAACAGTATCAGCAAGGGAAAAGTGAAGATCCCTGCCACAGACATTTCAGATGGCAACGGTACTTCGTGGAGTCCAAGACTGGTTTGAACAGGTCAGGACTGCCTTCACATTGACAGACAACACAAACACACAGGGGGGCCCGGGGGGGGAAAAAAAAACCCCCCCCCTTCATTGACAGACAGACACAAACACACTTGAGGAGGTTTTTGCCTGCTGCGATTTCTACTTTAGAGATCGGGTTTTCATGCACAAAGTTCAAGGAACAGATCTGTGGCCACAGGTTAAAATTTATAGACATACTAGAGAAAATCAGCAATTATTTTGGAGCATGAGATCTTAAAGACAGCTCATGTTTATTTTGGCCTTCTTGTGGTCAGCTTACCAGGGATTTGATTTACTGAGTTTAGAGAATAATCATTGTCTCTGGTCAGTAGACTTTTGATAAGCACTCTTGTAGTGTTTTACTGATTTAGGGGCTCAAACTTTGGAGGAGGACCTAGAAAGTATCCAGACTGTTGCAACACTCTCTTCTCAAGGGAAGCAACTCTCTACAACCAGGATAAGTTTGATGAGGAGCACAGACAGCATCCACCTCCAGCAAGAATGAGGAAAGTAGGGCTTTTGTCTTTCTGTGCAAATGGATTGATCTCATGTGGCTATCCATGTGATAACTAGAGTAGAGGGTTAAGTCACAACTCCACAACCAAGAGACTTTAGAGTTAGGAACCAAGAATCTTCCCAAGAAGGAAGAGTGGGAGGGGAGTGTCTTACCACACCCTCCAAATGTAGAATGCTGGACTCTTGAGCTAGGATTGCTAAATGTAATCACCTGTAGGTAGGCTGTATTGGGAAGGGAAGTTTGGCACAGCTTTTTTTGTTCCTGAGCTGTTATATCACACAGGCAAAACCTGAGCTAGTCCTGAAGTTTTCCAGCATGGAAGGAAAACATACCAAGCCTGCTTATGACTTTGAAGTGGGGATTGCCTGAAATTCCAATGGAGACTGTGAGTGAGCTGGCAGGGCAAGAATCTATATAGGATATATTTGTTGGGTGTTGGCACCTGTTTGCAAGAACACACATAGTTACAGCTGGGGTGCTGGAACAAAATAGGCCTGCATACATACATACACACACACACACACACACACACACACACACACACAATCACACACATACACACACATCCTTAGGCTCCCCATGTCCTTGGTGTACTGCATAGCTGGATGGGTGTGTTTCAAAAAAGTGCCCAAAGTACTTACCTTAGGACTGTGTATCTGGGTCCTGCTTCTGGAAACTTTTTTTTTTTTTTTTTTGACTTTCCGAGAAAGGTTTCCTCTATGTAGTTTTGAACCCAGTCCTGGTGCTGGCTACATAGACCAGGCTGGCCTTGAACTCGCAGAGATCTGCCAGCCTCTGCTTCCCTAGTGCTGCATACACACACGCGAACACACACACACACACTCACAAACACACACACAAACACACACACACACACACATCCATAGGCTCCCCATATCCTTGGTGTACTGCACAGCTGGATGGGTGTGACACAGCTGGATGGGTGTGTTTCAAAAAAGGGCCAAGAGTACTTAGCTGATGGTTGTGTGTTTGGGTCCTGCTTCTGGAATCCTTATTTTTGCCTTTCGAGATAGGGTTTCTCTGTGTAGTTTTGGAACCTGTCCTGGTGCTTGCAACATAGACCAGGCTGGCCTTGAACTGGCAGAGATCTGCCAGCCTCAGCTTCCCTACTGCTGCGATTGAAGGCATGTGCCAACAACATACAGCATTGCTGCTGAAATCTTAAACATTCATGAGCCCCAGACTTGCATTCCCAGTGCAGTCACTATCAATCCTTGAATCTAAATTATTTGCTTTGAGTGCTTGGGATGTTTGCTTATGGATTATTAATTTGAAGGGGGGAAATACTTCAAAGGGAATATTTACTTCAGGTTGCATGAATTATAGGACTGTTGATTGTCACCTCCAAAAGGCTGGCCCACAACCCATGAAAGATCTAATGTTGGGCATTGCTTTCAGGGACAGTGTTTTGTGCTGTCTAAAAAAAAAAAAAAAAAAAAAAACTTTAGCTATCTTGAAGTCATTAAATCTTTCTGTTCCTCTTCTAAATTGTTAACCTTAGAATTTTTTTTGGAGTGTGTCTAAAATGTGTTACCAACTAAGGCTCATTATATTATGTTGTTGTATTGTTGTGTTCATGTTGAAAAGATTGCAGAGTTCTTTTGCTTGGATCAATTCCATTGTTGAGTTTTGAGGAAGTGATGGAAAGGTTGCAAGGCAGAGCTGAGGAGGTGCCCACACTCCTACCTTGTTTGGACAAGCAGGCTGTCAGAGAAACAAGTTCATGTGGGCCATGCCAGACCTGCTGTAGTTGCTACTTGGTACTTGGAGTTTCAATTAGACTATGTTATGACCTTTGTGAGTTAAGCACAACTCCAAAAAGCTGTGGGAATCATGACTAAGGTTCCTGGTCCCAGGTGTCTCTAAGAATAAACCACAAAGGCCTCAGCCTCCATGAACATCCAGCTAAAACTAAAACCCAGTGCTTAAAGACCAGGATTCCCCTCTGTAAAGCAGGCTCTGAGTTGAGTGTTTCCTGTTGCTGGAAGGTGTTGTGAGGAGAAATGGTAGCTAGGTGGTGGTGTTTAGGTGTGTGTGTGCATGTAATGGAGACATCTAAACAGTATCAGCAAGGGAAAAGTGAAGATCCCTGCCACAGACATTTCAGTAGGCCACGGGAGTGCGGGGGAGTCCAAGACTGGTTTGAACAGGTCAGGACTGCCTTCACCTTGACAGACAGACACAAACACACTTGAGGAGGTTTTTGCCTGCTGCGATTTCTACTTTAGAGATCTGGTTTTCATGGACAAAGTACAAGGAACAGATCTGTGGCCACAGGTTAAAATTTATAGACATACTAGAAAATCAGCAATTATTTTGGAGCATGAGATCTTAAAGACATCTCATGTTTATTTTGGCCTTCTTGTGGTCAGCTTACCAGGGATTTGATTTACTGAGTTTAGAGAAAAATCATTGTCTCTGGTCAGTATACTTTTAACAGTTTTGATAAGCATTCTTGTAGTGTTTTACTGATTTAGGGGCTCAAACTTTGGAGGAGGACCTAGAAAGTATCCAGACTGTTGCAACTCTCTCTTCTCAAGGGAAGGAACTCTCTACAACCAGGATAAGTTTGATGAGGAGCACAGACAGCATCCACCTCCAGCAAGAATGAGGAAAGTAGGGCTTTTGTCTTTCTGTGCAAATGGATTGATCTCATGTGGCTATCCATGTGATAACTAGAGTAGAGGGTTAAGTCACAACTCCACAACCAAGAGACTTTAGAGTTAGGAACCAAGAATCTTCCCAAGAAGGAAGAGTGGGAGGGGGAGTGTCTTACCACCCCCTCCAAATGTAGAATGCTGCACTCTTGAGCTAGGATTGCTAAATGTAATCACCTGTAGGTAGGCTGTGTTGGGAAGGGAAGTTTGGCACAGCTTTTTTTGTTCCTGAGCTGTTATATCACACAGGCAAAACCTGAGCTAGTCCTGAAGTTTTCCAGCATGGAAGGAAAACATACCTAGCCTGCTTATGACTTTGAAGTGGGGATTGCCTGAAATTCCAATGGAGACTGTGAGTGAGCTGGCAGGGCAAGAATCTATATAGGATATCTTTGTTGGGCGTTGGCACCTGTTTGCAAGAAGGCACATATTTAAAGCTGGGGTGCTGGAACAAAATAGGCCTGCATACATACATACACACACACACACACACACACACACACACACACACACACACCCATACACACACATCCTTAGGCTCCCCATGTCCTTGGTGTACTGCATAGCTGGATGGGTGTGTTTCAAAAAAGTGCCCAAAGTACTTACCTTAGGGCTGTGTGTCTGGGTCCTGCTTCTGGAAACTTTTTTTTTTTTTTTTTGACTTTCCGAGAAAGGTTTCCTCTATGTAGTTTTGAACCCAGTCCCGGTGCTGGCTACATAGACCAGGCTGGCCTTGAACTCGCAGAGATCTGCCAGCCTCTGCTTCCCTAGTGCTGCATACACACACGCGCACACTCACACACTCACACACACACACACAAACACACACACACACACACATCCATAGGCTCCCCATATCCTTGGTGTATTGCACAGCTGGATGGGTGTTATACAGCTGGATGGCTGTGTTTCAAAAAAAGGGCCAAGAATACTTAGCTGATGGTTGTGTGTTTGGGTCCTGCTTCTGGAATCCTTATTTTTGCCTTTCGAGATAGGGTTTCTCTGTGTAGTTTTGGAACCTGTCCTGGTGCTTGCTACATAGACCAGGCTGGCCTTGAACTGGCAGAGATCTGCCAGCCTCTGCTTCCCTAGTGCTGTGATTGAAGGCATGTGCCAACAACATACAGCATTGCTGCTGAAATCTTAAACATTCATGAGCCCCAGACTTGCATTCCCAGTGCAGTCACTATCAATCCTTGAATCTAAATTATTTGCTTTGAGTGCTTGGGATGTTTGCTTATGGATTATTAATATGAAGGGGGGAAATATGTCAAAGGGAATATTTACTTCAGGTTGCATGAATTATAGGACTGTTGATTGTCACCTCCAAAAGGCTGGCCCACAACCCATGAAAGATCTAATGTTGGGCATTGCTTTCAGGGACAGTGTTTTGTGCTGTCTTAAAAAAAAAAAAAAAAAAAAAAAACTTTAGCTAACTTGAAGTCATTAAATCTTTCTGTTCCTCTTCTAAATTCTTAACCTTAGAATTTTTTTTGGAGTGTGTCTAAAATGTGTTACCAACTAAGGCTCATTATATTATGTTGTTGTATTGTTGTGTTCATGTTGAAAAGATTGCAGAGTTCTTTTGCTTGGATCAATTCCATTGTTGAGTTTTGAGGAAGTGATGGAAAGGTTGCAAGGCAGAGCTGAGGAGGTGCCCACACTCCCACCTTGTTTGGACAAGGAGGCTGTCAGAGAAACAAGTTCATGTGGGCCATGCCAGACCTGCTGTAGTTGCTACTTGGTACTTGGAGTTTCAATTAGACTATCTTATGACCTTTGTGAGTTAGAGCACAACTCCAAAAAGCTGTGGGAAACATGACTAAGGTTCCCTGCTCCCAGGTGTCTCTAAGAATAAACCACAAAGGCCTCAGCCTCCCTGAACATCCAGCTAAAACTAAAACCCAGTGTTTAAAGAGCAGGATTCCCCTCTGTAAATCAGGCTCTGAGTTGAGTGTTTCCTGTTGCTGGAAGGTGTTGTGAGGAGAAATGGTAGCTAGGTGGTGGTGTTTAGGTGTGTGTTTGCATGTAATGGAGACATCTAAACAGTATCAGCAAGGGAAAAGTGAAGATCCCTGCCACAGACATTTCAGTAGGCAACGGGAGTGCGGGGAGTCCAAGACTGGTTTGAACAGGTCAGGACTGCCTTCACCTTGACAGACAGACACAAACACACATGAGGAGGTTTTTGCCTGCTGCGATTTCTACTTTAGAGATCGGGTTTTCATGCACAAAGTTCAAGGAACAGATCTGTGGCCACAGGTTAAAATTAATAGACATACTAGAGAAAATCAGCAATTATTTTGGAGCATGAGATCTTAAAGACATCTCATGTTTATTTTGGCCTTCTTGTGGTCAGCTTACCAGGGATTTGATTTACTGAGTTTAGAGAATAATCATTGTCTCTGGTCAGTAGACTTTTAACAGTTTTGATAAGCACTCTTGTAGTGTTTTACTGATATAGGGGCTCAAACTTTGGAGGAGGACCTAGAAAGTATCCAGACTGTTGCAACACTCTCTTCTCAAGGGAAGCAACTCTCTACAACCAGGATAAGTTTGATGAGGAGCACAGACAGCATCCACCTCCAGCAAGAATGAGGAAAGTAGGGCTTTTGTCTTTCTGTGCAAATAGATTGATCTCATGTGGCTATCCATGTGATAACTAGAGTAGAGGGTTAAGTCACAACTCCACAACCAAGAGACTTTAGAGTTAGGAACCAAGAATCTTCCCAAGAAGGAAGAGTGGGAGGGGAGTGTCTTACCACCCCCTCCAAATGTAGAATGCTGGACTCTTGAGCTAGGATTGCTAAATGTAATCACCTGTAGGTAGGCTGTATTGGGAAGGGAAGTTTGGCACAGCTTTTTTTGTTCCTGAGCTGTTATATCACACAGGCAAAACCTGAGCTAGTCCTGAAGTTTTCCAGCATGGAAGGAAAACATACCAAGCCTGCTTATGACTTTGAAGTGGGGATTGCCTGAAATTCCAATGGAGACTGTGAGTGAGCTGGCAGGGCAAGAATCTATATAGGATATCTTTGTTGGGCGTTGGCACCTGTTTGCAAGAACGCACATAGTTACAGCTGGGGTGCAGGAACAAAATAGGCCTGCATACATACATACACACACACACACACACACACACACACCCATACACACACATCCTTAGGCTCCCCATGTCCTTGGTGTACTGCATAGCTGGATGGGTGTGTTTCAAAAAAGTGCCCAAAGTACTTACCTTAGGGCTGTGTGTCTGGGTCCTGCTTCTGGAAACTTTTTTTTTTTTTTTTTTTGACTTTCCGAGAAAGGTTTCCTCTATGTAGTTTTGAACCCAGTCCTGGTGCTGGCTACATTGACCAGGCTGGCCTTGAACTCGCAGAGATCTGCCAGCCTCTGCTTCCCTAGTGCTGCATACACACACGCGCACACTCACACACTCACACACACACACACACAAACACACACACACACACACACATCCATAGGCTCCCCATATCCTTGGTGTATTGCACAGCTGGATGGGTGTGATACAGCTGGATGGGTGTGTTTCAAAAAAGGGCCAAGAATACTTAGCTGATGGTTGTGTGTTTGGGTCCTGCTTCTGGAGTCCTTATTTTTGCCTTTCGAGATAGGGTTTCTCTGTGTAGTTTTGGAACCTGTCCTGGTGCTTGCTATATAGACCAGGCTGGCCTTGAACTGGCAGAGATCTGCCAGCCTCAGCTTCCCTACTGCTGCGATTGAAGGCATGTGCCAACAACATACAGCATTGCTGCTGAAATCTTAAACATTCATGAGCCCCAGACTTGCATTCCCAGTGCAGTCACTATCAATCCTTGAATCTAAATTATTTGCTTTGAGTGCTTGGGATATTTGCTTATGGATTATTAATATGAAGGGGGAAATACTTCAAAGGGAATATTTACTTCAGGTTGCATGAATTATAGGACTGTTGCTTGTCACCTACAAAGGGCTGACCCACAACCCATGAAAGAGTTAATGTTGGGCATTGCTTTCAGGGACGGTGTTTTGTGCTGTCTAAAAAAAAAAAAAAAAAAAAAAAAAACAAAAACTTTAGCTATCTTGAAGTCATGAAATCTTTCTTTTCCTCGTCTAAATTCTTAAACTTAGAATTTTTTTTTGGAGTGTGTCTAAAATGTGTTACCAACTAAGGCTCATTATATTATGTTGTTGTATTGTTGTGTTCATGTTGAGAAGATTGCAGAGTTCTTTTGCTTGGATCAATTCCATTGTTGAGTTTTGAGGAAGTGATGGAAAGGTTGCAAGGCAGAGCTGAGGAGGTGCCCACACTCCCACCTTGTTTGGACAAGCAGGCTGTCAGAGAAACAAGTTCATGTGGGCCATGCCAGACCTGCTGTAGTTGCTACTTGGTACTTGGAGTTTCAATTAGACTATCTTATGACCTTTGTGAGTTAGAGCACAACTCCACAAAGCTGTGGGAAACATGACTAAGGTTCCCTGCTCCCAGGTGTCTCTAAGAATAAACCACAAAGGCCTCAGCCTCCCTGAACATCCAGCTAAAACTAAAACCCAGTGTTTAAAGAGCAGGATTCCCCTCTGTAAAGCAGGCTCTGAGTTGAGTGTTTCCTGTTGCTGGAAGGTGTTGTGAGGAGAAATGGTAGCTAGGTGGTGGTGTTTAGGTGTGTGTGTGCATGTAATGGAGACATCTAAACAGTATCAGCAAGGGAAAAGTGAAGATCCCTGCCACAGACATTTCAGATGGCAACGGTACTTCGTGGAGTCCAAGACTGGTTTGAACAGGTCAGGACTGCCTTCACCTTGACAGACAGACACAAACACACATGAGGAGGTTTTTGCCTGCTGCGATTTCAGGGACGGTGTTTTGTGCTGTCTAAAAAAAAAACTAAAACTTTAGCTATTTTGAAGTCATTAAATCTTTCTGTTCCTCTTCTAAATTCTTAAACTTAGAATTTTTTTTGGAGTGTGTCTAAAATGTGTTACCAACTAAAGCTCATTATATTATGTTGTTGTATTGACAGACAGACACAAACACACTTGAGGAGGTTTTTGCCTGCTGCGATTTCTACTTTAGAGATCGGGTTTTCATGCACAAAGTTCAAGGAACAGATCTGTGGCCACAGGTTAAAATTTATAGACATACTAGAGAAAATCAGCAATTATTTTGGAGCATGAGATCTTAAAGACAGCTCATGTTTATTTTGGCCTTCTTGTGGTCAGCTTACCAGGGATTTGATTTACTGAGTTTAGAGAATAATCATTGTCTCTGGTCAGTAGACTTTTGATAAGCACTCTTGTAGTGTTTTACTGATTTAGGGGCTCAAACTTTGGAGGAGGACCTAGAAAGTATCCAGACTGTTGCAACACTCTCTTCTCAAGGGAAGCAACTCTCTACAACCAGGATAAGTTTGATGAGGAGCACAGACAGCATCCACCTCCAGCAAGAATGAGGAAAGTAGGGCTTTTGTCTTTCTGTGCAAATGGATTGATCTCATGTGGCTATCCATGTGATAACTAGAGTAGAGGGTTAAGTCACAACTCCACAACCAAGAGACTTTAGAGTTAGGAACCAAGAATCTTCCCAAGAAGGAAGAGTGGGAGGGGAGTGTCTTACCACCCCCTCCAAATGTAGAATGCTGGACTCTTGAGCTAGGATTGCTAAATGTAATCACCTGTAGGTAGGCTGTATTGGGAAGGGAAGTTTGGCACAGCTTTTTTTGTTCCTGAGCTGTTATATCACACAGGCAAAACCTGAGCTAGTCCTGAAGTTTTCCAGCATGGAAGGAAAACATACCAAGCCTGCTTATGACTTTGAAGTGGGGATTGCCTGAAATTCCAATGGAGACTGTGAGTGAGCTGGCAGGGCAAGAATCTATATAGGATATATTTGTTGGGTGTTGGCACCTGTTTGCAAGAACACACATAGTTACAGCTGGGGTGCTGGAACAAAATAGGCCTGCATACATACATACACACACACACACACACACACACACACACACACAATCACACACATACACACACATCCTTAGGCTCCCCATGTCCTTGGTGTACTGCATAGCTGGATGGGTGTGTTTCAAAAAAGTGCCCAAAGTACTTACCTTAGGACTGTGTATCTGGGTCCTGCTTCTGGAAACTTTTTTTTTTTTTTTTTTTGACTTTCCGAGAAAGGTTTCCTCTATGTAGTTTTGAACCCAGTCCTGGTGCTGGCTACATAGACCAGGCTGGCCTTGAACTCGCAGAGATCTGCCAGCCTCTGCTTCCCTAGTGCTGCATACACACACGCGCACACACACACACACACACACACACACACACAAACACACACACACACACACATCCATAGGCTCCCCATATCCTTGGTGTACTGCACAGCTGGATGGGTGTGACACAGCTGGATGGGTGTGTTTCAAAAAAGGGCCAAGAGTACTTAGCTGATGGTTGTGTGTTTGGGTCCTGCTTCTGGAATCCTTATTTTTGCCTTTCGAGATAGGGTTTCTCTGTGTAGTTTTGGAACCTGTCCTGGTGCTTGCAACATAGACCAGGCTGGCCTTGAACTGGCAGAGATCTGCCAGCCTCAGCTTCCCTACTGCTGCGATTGAAGGCATGTGCCAACAACATACAGCATTGCTGCTGAAATCTTAAACATTCATGAGCCCCAGACTTGCATTCCCAGTGCAGTCACTATCAATCCTTGAATCTAAATTATTTGCTTTGAGTGCTTGGGATGTTTGCTTATGGATTATTAATTTGAAGGGGGGAAATACTTCAAAGGGAATATTTACTTCAGGTTGCATGAATTATAGGACTGTTGATTGTCACCTCCAAAAGGCTGGCCCACAACCCATGAAAGATCTAATGTTGGGCATTGCTTTCAGGGACAGTGTTTTGTGCTGTAAAAAAAAAAAAAAAAAAACAAAAACTTTAGCTATCTTGAAGTCATTAAATCTTTCTGTTCCTCTTCTAAATTGTTAACCTTAGAATTTTTTTTGGAGTGTGTCTAAAATGTGTTACCAACTAAGGCTCATTATATTATGTTGTTGTATTGTTGTGTTCATGTTGAAAAGATTGCAGAGTTCTTTTGCTTGGATCAATTCCATTGTTGAGTTTTGAGGAAGTGATGGAAAGGTTGCAAGGCAGAGCTGAGGAGGTGCCCACACTCCTACCTTGTTTGGACAAGCAGGCTGTCAGAGAAACAAGTTCATGTGGGCCATGCCAGACCTGCTGTAGTTGCTACTTGGTACTTGGAGTTTCAATTAGACTATGTTATGACCTTTGTGAGTTAAGCACAACTCCAAAAAGCTGTGGGAATCATGACTAAGGTTCCTGGTCCCAGGTGTCTCTAAGAATAAACCACAAAGGCCTCAGCCTCCATGAACATCCAGCTAAAACTAAAACCCAGTGCTTAAAGACCAGGATTCCCCTCTGTAAAGCAGGCTCTGAGTTGAGTGTTTCCTGTTGCTGGAAGGTGTTGTGAGGAGAAATGGTAGCTAGGTGGTGGTGTTTAGGTGTGTGTGTGCATGTAATGGAGACATCTAAACAGTATCAGCAAGGGAAAAGTGAAGATCCCTGCCACAGACATTTCAGTAGGCCACGGGAGTGCGGGGAGTCCAAGACTGGTTTGAACAGGTCAGGACTGCCTTCACCTTGACAGACAGACACAAACACACTTGAGGAGGTTTTTGCCTGCTGCGATTTCTACTTTAGAGATCTGGTTTTCATGGACAAAGTACAAGGAACAGATCTGTGGCCACAGGTTAAAATTTATAGACATACTAGAAAATCAGCAATTATTTTGGAGCATGAGATCTTAAAGACATCTCATGTTTATTTTGGCCTTCTTGTGGTCAGCTTACCAGGGATTTGATTTACTGAGTTTAGAGAAAAATCATTGTCTCTGGTCAGTATACTTTTAACAGTTTTGATAAGCATTCTTGTAGTGTTTTACTGATTTAGGGGCTCAAACTTTGGAGGAGGACCTAGAAAGTATCCAGACTGTTGCAACTCTCTCTTCTCAAGGGAAGGAACTCTCTACAACCAGGATAAGTTTGATGAGGAGCACAGACAGCATCCACCTCCAGCAAGAATGAGGAAAGTAGGGCTTTTGTCTTTCTGTGCAAATGGATTGATCTCATGTGGCTATCCATGTGATAACTAGAGTAGAGGGTTAAGTCACAACTCCACAACCAAGAGACTTTAGAGTTAGGAACCAAGAATCTTCCCAAGAAGGAAGAGTGGGAGGGGAGTGTCTTACCACCCCCTCCAAATGTAGAATGCTGCACTCTTGAGCTAGGATTGCTAAATGTAATCACCTGTAGGTAGGCTGTGTTGGGAAGGGAAGTTTGGCACAGCTTTTTTTGTTCCTGAGCTGTTATATCACACAGGCAAAACCTGAGCTAGTCCTGAAGTTTTCCAGCATGGAAGGAAAACATACCTAGCCTGCTTATGACTTTGAAGTGGGGATTGCCTGAAATTCCAATGGAGACTGTGAGTGAGCTGGCAGGGCAAGAATCTATATAGGATATCTTTGTTGGGCGTTGGCACCTGTTTGCAAGAAGGCACATATTTAAAGCTGGGGTGCTGGAACAAAATAGGCCTGCATACATACATACACACACACACACACACACACACACACACACACACACACCCATACACACACATCCTTAGGCTCCCCATGTCCTTGGTGTACTGCATAGCTGGATGGGTGTGTTTCAAAAAAGTGCCCAAAGTACTTACCTTAGGGCTGTGTGTCTGGGTCCTGCTTCTGGAAACTTTTTTTTTTTTTTTTGACTTTCCGAGAAAGGTTTCCTCTATGTAGTTTTGAACCCAGTCCCGGTGCTGGCTACATAGACCAGGCTGGCCTTGAACTCGCAGAGATCTGCCAGCCTCTGCTTCCCTAGTGCTGCATACACACACGCGCACACTCACACACTCACACACACACACACAAACACACACACACACACACATCCATAGGCTCCCCATATCCTTGGTGTATTGCACAGCTGGATGGGTGTTATACAGCTGGATGGCTGTGTTTCAAAAAAGGGCCAAGAATACTTAGCTGATGGTTGTGTGTTTGGGTCCTGCTTCTGGAATCCTTATTTTTGCCTTTCGAGATAGGGTTTCTCTGTGTAGTTTTGGAACCTGTCCTGGTGCTTGCTACATAGACCAGGCTGGCCTTGAACTGGCAGAGATCTGCCAGCCTCTGCTTCCCTAGTGCTGTGATTGAAGGCATGTGCCAACAACATACAGCATTGCTGCTGAAATCTTAAACATTCATGAGCCCCAGACTTGCATTCCCAGTGCAGTCACTATCAATCCTTGAATCTAAATTATTTGCTTTGAGTGCTTGGGATGTTTGCTTATGGATTATTAATATGAAGGGGGGAAATATGTCAAAGGGAATATTTACTTCAGGTTGCATGAATTATAGGACTGTTGATTGTCACCTCCAAAGGGCTGGCCCACAACGCATGAAAGATCTAATGTTGGGCATTGCTTTCAGGGACAGTGTTTTGTGCTAACAAAAAAAAAAAAAAAAAAAAAAAACTTTAGCTAACTTGAAGTCATTAAATCTTTCTGTTCCTCTTCTAAATTCTTAACCTTAGAATTTTTTTTGGAGTGTGTCTAAAATGTGTTACCAACTAAGGCTCATTATATTATGTTGTTGTATTGTTGTGTTCATGTTGAAAAGATTGCAGAGTTCTTTTGCTTGGATCAATTCCATTGTTGAGTTTTGAGGAAGTGATGGAAAGGTTGCAAGGCAGAGCTGAGGAGGTGCCCACACTCCCACCTTGTTTGGACAAGGAGGCTGTCAGAGAAACAAGTTCATGTGGGCCATGCCAGACCTGCTGTAGTTGCTACTTGGTACTTGGAGTTTCAATTAGACTATCTTATGACCTTTGTGAGTTAGAGCACAACTCCAAAAAGCTGTGGGAAACATGACTAAGGTTCCCTGCTCCCAGGTGTCTCTAAGAATAAACCACAAAGGCCTCAGCCTCCCTGAACATCCAGCTAAAACTAAAACCCAGTGTTTAAAGAGCAGGATTCCCCTCTGTAAAGCAGGCTCTGAGTTGAGTGTTTCCTGTTGCTGGAAGGTGTTGTGAGGAGAAATGGTAGCTAGGTGGTGGTGTTTAGGTGTGTGTTTGCATGTAATGGAGACATCTAAACAGTATCAGCAAGGGAAAAGTGAAGATCCCTGCCACAGACATTTCAGTAGGCAACGGGAGTGCGGGGGAGTCCAAGACTGGTTTGAACAGGTCAGGACTGCCTTCACCTTGACAGACAGACACAAACACACATGAGGAGGTTTTTGCCTGCTGCGATTTCTACTTTAGAGATCGGGTTTTCATGCACAAAGTTCAAGGAACAGATCTGTGGCCACAGGTTAAAATTAATAGACATACTAGAGAAAATCAGCAATTATTTTGGAGCATGAGATCTTAAAGACATCTCATGTTTATTTTGGCCTTCTTGTGGTCAGCTTACCAGGGATTTGATTTACTGAGTTTAGAGAATAATCATTGTCTCTGGTCAGTAGACTTTTAACAGTTTTGATAAGCACTCTTGTAGTGTTTTACTGATATAGGGGCTCAAACTTTGGAGGAGGACCTAGAAAGTATCCAGACTGTTGCAACACTCTCTTCTCAAGGGAAGGAACTCTCTACAACCAGGATAAGTTTGATGAGGAGCACAGACAGCATCCACCTCCAGCAAGAATGAGGAAAGTAGGGCTTTTGTCTTTCTGTGCAAATGGATTGATCTCATGTGGCTATCCATGTGATAACTAGAGTAGAGGGTTAAGTCACAACTCCACAACCAAGAGACTTTAGAGTTAGGAACCAAGAATCTTCCCAAGAAGGAAGAGTGGGAGGGGAGTGTCTTACCACCCCCTCCAAATGTAGAATGCTGGACTCTTGAGCTAGGATTGCTAAATGTAATCACCTGTAGGTAGGCTGTGTTGGGAAGGGAAGTTTGGCACAGCTTTTTTTGTTCCTGAGCTGTTATATCACACAGGCAAAACCTGAGCTAGTCCTGAAGTTTTCCAGCATGGAAGGAAAACATACCAAGCCTGCTTATGACTTTGAAGTGGGGATTGCCTGAAATTCCAATGGAGACTGTGAGTGAGCTGGCAGGGCAAGAATCTATATAGGATATCTTTGTTGGGCGTTGGCACCTGTTTGCAAGAACGCACATAGTTACAGCTGGGGTGCTGGAACAAAATAGGCCTGCATACATACATACACACACACACACACACACACACACACCCACACACACACATCCTTAGGCTCCCCATGTCCTTGGTGTACTGCATAGCTGGATGGGTGTGTTTCAAAAAAGTGCCCAAAGTACTTACCTTAGGGCTGTGTGTCTGGGTCCTGCTTCTGGAAACTTTTTTTTTTTTTTTTTTTGACTTTCCGAGAAAGGTTTCCTCTATGTAGTTTTGAACCCAGTCCTGGTGCTGGCTACATAGACCAGGCTGGCCTTGAACTCGCAGAGATCTGCCAGCCTCTGCTTCCCTAGTGCTGCATACACACACGCGCACACTCACACACTCACACACACAAACACAAACACACACACACACACACACACATCCATAGGCTCCCCATATCCTTGGTGTATTGCACAGCTGGATGGGTGTGATACAGCTGGATGGGTGTGTTTCAAAAAAGGGCCAAGAATACTTAGCTGATGGTTGTGTGTTTGGGTCCTGCTTCTGGAGTCCTTATTTTTGCCTTTCGAGATAGGGTTTCTCTGTGTAGTTTTGGAACCTGTCCTGGTGCTTGCTATATAGACCAGGCTGGCCTTGAACTGGCAGAGATCTGCCAGCCTCTGCTTCCCTAGTGCTGCGATTGAAGGCATGTGCCAACAACATACAGCATTGCTGCTGAAATCTTAAACATTCATGAGCCCCAGACTTGCATTCCCAGTGCAGTCACTATCAATCCTTGAATCTAAATTATTTGCTTTGAGTGCTTGGGATATTTGCTTATGGATTATTAATATGAAGGGGGAAATACTTCAAAGGGAATATTTACTTCAGGTTGCATGAATTATAGGACTGTTGCTTGTCACCTACAAAGGGCTGACCCACAACCCATGAAAGAGTTAATGTTGGGCATTGCTTTCAGGGACGGTGTTTTGTGCTGTCTAAAAAAAAAAAAAAAAAAAAAAAAAACAAAAACTTTAGCTATCTTGAAGTCATGAAATCTTTCTGTTCCTCGTCTAAATTCTTAAACTTAGAATTTTTTTTTGGAGTGTGTCTAAAATGTGTTACCAACTAAGGCTCATTATATTATGTTGTTGTATTGTTGTGTTCATGTTGAGAAGATTGCAGAGTTCTTTTGCTTGGATCAATTCCATTGTTGAGTTTTGAGGAAGTGATGGAAAGGTTGCAAGGCAGAGCTGAGGAGGTGCCCACACTCCCACCTTGTTTGGACAAGCAGGCTGTCAGAGAAACAAGTTCATGTGGGCCATGCCAGACCTGCTGTAGTTGCTACTTGGTACTTGGAGTTTCAATTAGACTATCTTATGACCTTTGTGAGTTAGAGCACAACTCCACAAAGCTGTGGGAAACATGACTAAGGTTCCCTGCTCCCAGGTGTCTCTAAGAATAAACCACAAAGGCCTCAGCCTCCCTGAACATCCAGCTAAAACTAAAACCCAGTGTTTAAAGAGCAGGATTCCCCTCTGTAAAGCAGGCTCTGAGTTGAGTGTTTCCTGTTGCTGGAAGGTGTTGTGAGGAGAAATGGTAGCTAGGTGGTGGTGTTTAGGTGTGTGTGTGCATGTAATGGAGACATCTAAACAGTATCAGCAAGGGAAAAGTGAAGATCCCTGCCACAGACATTTCAGATGGCAACGGTACTGCGTGGAGTCCAAGACTGGTTTGAACAGGTCAGGACTGCCTTCACCTTGACAGACAGACACAAACACACATGAGGAGGTTTTTGCCTGCTGCGATTTCAGGGGCGGTGTTTTGGGCCGTCTAAAAAAAAAAATAAAACTTTTTTTTTTTTAAATAATTAAATCTTGCTGTTCGATTTCTAAAAAGATTTTGGGGGGGGAAAGGCCCACCAAACCCTAATATATTTTGTTGTACACAAACAAAAACCCACTTTAGAGAGGGTTTTGCTGCAAGATCGGGTTTTCATGCACAAAGTTCAAGGAACAGATCTGTGGCCACAGGTTAAAATTTATAGACATACTAGAGAAAATCAGCAATTATTTTGGAGCATGAGATCTTAAAGATTTACTGAGTTTAGAGAATAATCATTGTCTCTGGTCAGTAGACTTTTGATAAGCACTCTTGTAGTGTTTTACTGATTTAGGGGCTCAAACTTTGGAGGAGGACCTAGAAAGTATCCAGACTGTTGCAACACTCTCTTCTCAAGGGAAGGAACTCTCTACAACCAGGATAAGTTTGATGAGGAGCACAGACAGCATCCACCTCCAGCAAGAATGAGGAAAGTAGGGCTTTTGTCTTTCTGTGCAAATGGATTGATCTCATGTGGCTATCCATGTGATAACTAGAGTAGAGGGTTAAGTCACAACTCCACAACCAAGAGACTTTAGAGTTAGGAACCAAGAATCTTCCCAAGAAGGAAGAGTGGGAGGGGAGTGTCTTACCACCCCCTCCAAATGTAGAATGCTGGACTCTTGAGCTAGGATTGCTAAATGTAATCACCTGTAGGTAGGCTGTATTGGGAAGGGAAGTTTGGCACAGCTTTTTTTGTTCCTGAGCTGTTATATCACACAGGCAAAACCTGAGCTAGTCCTGAAGTTTTCCAGCATGGAAGGAAAACATACCAAGCCTGCTTATGACTTTGAAGTGGGGATTGCCTGAAATTCCAATGGAGACTGTGAGTGAGCTGGCAGGGCAAGAATCTATATAGGATATCTTTGTTGGGTGTTGGCACCTGTTTGCAAGAACGCACATAGTTACAGCTGGGGTGCTGGAACAAAATAGGCCTGCATACATACATACACACACACACACACACACACACACACACACACACACACATACACACACATCCTTAGGCTCCCCATGTCCTTGGTGTACTGCATAGCTGGATGGGTGTGTTTCAAAAAAGTGCCCAAAGTACTTACCTTAGGGCTGTGTGTCTGGGTCCTGCTTCTGGAAACTTTTTTTTTTTTTTTTTTTGACTTTCCGAGAAAGGTTTCCTCTATGTAGTTTTGAACCCAGTCCTGGTGCTGGCTACATAGACCAGGCTGGCCTTGAACTCGCAGAGATCTGCCAGCCTCTGCTTCCCTAGTGCTGCATACACACACGCGCACACACACACACTCACACACACACACACACAAACACACACACACACACACATCCATAGGCTCCCCATATCCTTGGTGTACTGCACAGCTGGATGGGTGTGACACAGCTGGATGGGTGTGTTTCAAAAAAGGGCCAAGAATACTTAGCTGATGGTTGTGTGTTTGGGTCCTGCTTCTGGAATCCTTATTTTTGCCTTTCGAGATAGGGTTTCTCTGTGTAGTTTTGGAACCTGTCCTGGTGCTTGCAACATAGACCAGGCTGGCCTTGAACTGGCAGAGATCTGCCAGCCTCTGCTTCCCTAGTGCTGCGATTGAAGGCATGTGCCAACAACATACAGCATTGCTGCTGAAATCTTAAACATTCATGAGCCCCAGACTTGCATTCCCAGTGCAGTCACTATCAATCCTTGAATCTAAATTATTTGCTTTGAGTGCTTGGGATGTTTGCTTATGGATTATTAATATGAAGGGGGAAATACGTCAAAGGGAATATTTACTTCAGGTTGCATGAATTATAGGACTGTTGATTGTCACCTCCAAAGGGCTGGCCCACAACCCATGAAAGATCTAATGTTGGGCATTGCTTTCAGGGACAGTGTTTTGTGCTGTCTAAAAAAAAAAAAAAAAAAAAAAAAAAAACTTTAGCTAACTTGAAGTCATTAAATCTTTCTGTTCCTCTTCTAAATTCTTAACCTTAGAATTTTTTTTTGGAGTGTGTCTAAAATGTGTTACCAACTAAGGCTCATTATATTATGTTGTTGTATTGTTGTGTTCATGTTGAAAAGATTGCAGAGTTCTTTTGCTTGGATCAATTCCATTGTTGAGTTTTGAGGAAGTGATGGAAAGGTTGCAAGGCAGAGCTGAGGAGGTGCCCACACTCCCACCTTGTTTGGACAAGCAGGCTGTCAGAGAAACAAGTTCATGTGGGCCATGCCAGACCTGCTGTAGTTGCTACTTGGTACTTGGAGTTTCAATTAGACTATCTTATGACCTTTGTGAGTTAGAGCACAACTCCAAAAAGCTGTGGGAAACATGACTAAGGTTCCCTGCTCCCAGGTGTCTCTAAGAATAAACCACAAAGGCCTCAGCCTCCCTGAACATCCAGCTAAAACTAAAACCCAGTGTTTAAAGAGCAGGATTCCCCTCTGTAAAGCAGGCTCTGAGTTGAGTGTTTCCTGTTGCTGGAAGGTGTTGTGAGGAGAAATGGTAGCTAGGTGGTGGTGTTTAGGTGTGTGTGTGCATGTAATGGAGACATCTAAACAGTATCAGCAAGGGAAAAGTGAAGATCCCTGCCACAGACATTTCAGTAGGCAACGGGAGTGCGGGGAGTCCAAGACTGGTTTGAACAGGTCAGGACTGCCTTCACCTTGACAGACAGACACAAACACACTTGAGGAGGTTTTTGCCTGCTGCGATTTCTACTTTAGAGATCGGGTTTTCATGCACAAAGTTCAAGGAACAGATCTGTGGCCACAGGTTAAAATTTATAGACATACTAGAGAAAATCAGCAATTATTTTGGAGCATGAGATCTTAAAGACAGCTCATGTTTATTTTGGCCTTCTTGTGGTCAGCTTACCAGGGATTTGATTTACTGAGTTTAGAGAATAATCATTGTCTCTGGTCAGTAGACTTTTAACAGTTTTGATAAGCACTCTTGTAGTGTTTTACTGATTTAGGGGCTCAAACTTTGGAGGAGGACCTAGAAAGTATCCAGACTGTTGCAACACTCTCTTCTCAAGGGAAGGAACTCTCTACAACCAGGATAAGTTTGATGAGGAGCACAGACAGCATCCACCTCCAGCAAGAATGAGGAAAGTAGGGCTTTTGTCTTTCTGTGCAAATGGATTGATCTCATGTGGCTATCCATGTGATAACTAGAGTAGAGGGTTAAGTCACAACTCCACAACCAAGAGACTTTAGAGTTAGGAACCAAGAATCTTCCCAAGAAGGAAGAGTGGGAGGGGAGTGTCTTACCACCCCCTCCAAATGTAGAATGCTGGACTCTTGAGCTAGGATTGCTAAATGTAATCACCTGTAGGTAGGCTGTGTTGGGAAGGGAAGTTTGGCACAGCTTTTTTTGTTCCTGAGCTGTTATATCACACAGGCAAAACCTGAGCTAGTCCTGAAGTTTTCCAGCATGGAAGGAAAACATACCAAGCCTGCTTATGACTTTGAAGTGGGGATTGCCTGAAATTCCAATGGAGACTGTGAGTGAGCTGGCAGGGCAAGAATCTATATAGGATATCTTTGTTGGGCGTTGGCACCTGTTTGCAAGAACGCACATAGTTACAGCTGGGGTGCTGGAACAAAATAGGCCTGCATACATACATACACACACACACACACACACACACACACACACACACACACCCATACACACACATCCTTAGGCTCCCCATGTCCTTGGTGTACTGCATAGCTGGATGGGTGTGTTTCAAAAAAGTGCCCAAAGTACTTACCTTAGGGCTGTGTGTCTGGGTCCTGCTTCTGGAAACTTTTTTTTTTTTTTTTTTGACTTTCCGAGAAAGGTTTCCTCTATGTAGTTTTGAACCCAGTCCTGGTGCTGGCTACATAGACCAGGCTGGCCTTGAACTCGCAGAGATCTGCCAGCCTCTGCTTCCCTAGTGCTGCATACACACACGCGCACACACACACACACACACACACACACACAAACACACACACACACACACACATCCATAGGCTCCCCATATCCTTGGTGTATTGCACAGCTGGATGGGTGTGATACAGCTGGATGGGTGTGTTTCAAAAAAGGGCCAAGAATACTTAGCTGATGGTTGTGTGTTTGGGTCCTGCTTCTGGAATCCTTATTTTTGCCTTTCGAGATAGGGTTTCTCTGTGTAGTTTTGGAACCTGTCCTGGTGCTTGCTACATAGACCAGGCTGGCCTTGAACTGGCAGAGATCTGCCAGCCTCTGCTTCCCTAGTGCTGCGATTGAAGGCATGTGCCAACAACATACAGCATTGCTGCTGAAATCTTAAACATTCATGAGCCCCAGACTTGCATTCCCAGTGCAGTCACTATCAATCCTTGAATCTAAATTATTTGCTTTGAGTGCTTGGGATGTTTGCTTATGGATTATTAATATGAAGGGGGGAAATACGTCAAAGGGAATATTTACTTCAGGTTGCATGAATTATAGGACTGTTGATTGTCACCTCCAAAGGGCTGGCCCACAACCCATGAAAGATCTAATGTTGGGCATTGCTTTCAGGGACAGTGTTTTGTGCTGTCTAAAAAAAAAAAAAAAAAAAAAAAAAAAAACTTTAGCTAACTTGAAGTCATTAAATCTTTCTGTTCCTCTTCTAAATTCTTAACCTTAGAATTTTTTTTTGGAGTGTGTCTAAAATGTGTTACCAACTAAGGCTCATTATATTATGTTGTTGTATTGTTGTGTTCATGTTGAAAAGATTGCAGAGTTCTTTTGCTTGGATCAATTCCATTGTTGAGTTTTGAGGAAGTGATGGAAAGGTTGCAAGGCAGAGCTGAGGAGGTGCCCACACTCCCACCTTGTTTGGACAAGCAGGCTGTCAGAGAAACAAGTTCATGTGGGCCATGCCAGACCTGCTGTAGTTGCTACTTGGTACTTGGAGTTTCAATTAGACTATCTTATGACCTTTGTGAGTTAGAGCACAACTCCAAAAAGCTGTGGGAAACATGACTAAGGTTCCCTGCTCCCAGGTGTCTCTAAGAATAAACCACAAAGGCCTCAGCCTCCCTGAACATCCAGCTAAAACTAAAACCCAGTGTTTAAAGAGCAGGATTCCCCTCTGTAAATCAGGCTCTGAGTTGAGTGTTTCCTGTTGCTGGAAGGTGTTGTGAGGAGAAATGGTAGCTAGGTGGTGGTGTTTAGGTGTGTGTGTGCATGTAATGGAGACATCTAAACAGTATCAGCAAGGGAAAAGTGAAGATCCCTGCCACAGACATTTCAGTAGGCAACGGAGTGCGGGGGAGTCCAAGACTGGTTTGAACAGGTCAGGACTGCCTTCACCTTGACAGACAGACACAAACACACATGAGGAGGTTTTTGCCTGCTGCGATTTCTACTTTAGAGATCGGGTTTTCATGCACAAAGTTCAAGGAACAGATCTGTGGCCACAGGTTAAAATTTATAGACATACTAGAGAAAATCAGCAATTATTTTGGAGCATGAGATCTTAAAGACATCTCATGTTTATTTTGGCCTTCTTGTGGTCAGCTTACCAGGGATTTGATTTACTGAGTTTAGAGAATAATCATTGTCTCTGGTCAGTAGACTTTTAACAGTTTTGATAAGCACTCTTGTAGTGTTTTACTGATTTAGGGGCTCAAACTTTGGAGGAGGACCTAGAAAGTATCCAGACTGTTGCAACACTCTCTTCTCAAGGGAAGGAACTCTCTACAACCAGGATAAGTTTGATGAGGAGCACAGACAGCATCCACCTCCAGCAAGAATGAGGAAAGTAGGGCTTTTGTCTTTCTGTGCAAATGGATTGATCTCATGTGGCTATCCATGTGATAACTAGAGTAGAGGGTTAAGTCACAACTCCACAACCAAGAGACTTTAGAGTTAGGAACCAAGAATCTTCCCAAGAAGGAAGAGTGGGAGGGGAGTGTCTTACCACCCCCTCCAAATGTAGAATGCTGGACTCTTGAGCTAGGATTGCTAAATGTAATCACCTGTAGGTAGGCTGTGTTGGGAAGGGAAGTTTGGCACAGCTTTTTTTGTTCCTGAGCTGTTATATCACACAGGCAAAACCTGAGCTAGTCCTGAAGTTTTCCAGCATGGAAGGAAAACATACCAAGCCTGCTTATGACTTTGAAGTGGGGATTGCCTGAAATTCCAATGGAGACTGTGAGTGAGCTGGCAGGGCAAGAATCTATATAGGATATCTTTGTTGGGCGTTGGCACCTGTTTGCAAGAACGCACATAGTTACAGCTGGGGTGCTGGAACAAAATAGGCCTGCATACATACATACACACACACACACACACACACACACACCCATACACACACATCCTTAGGCTCCCCATGTCCTTGGTGTACTGCATAGCTGGATGGGTGTGTTTCAAAAAAGTGCCCAAAGTACTTACCTTAGGGCTGTGTGTCTGGGTCCTGCTTCTGGAAACTTTTTTTTTTTTTTTTTTGAATTTCCGAGAAAGGTTTCCTCTATGTAGTTTTGAACCCAGTCCTGGTGCTGGCTACATAGACCAGGCTGGCCTTGAACTCGCAGAGATCTGCCAGCCTCTGCTTCCCTAGTGCTGCATACACACACGCGCACACTCACACACTCACACACACACACACAAACACACACACACACACACACATCCATAGGCTCCCCATATCCTTGGTGTATTGCACAGCTGGATGGGTGTGATACAGCTGGATGGGTGTGTTTCAAAAAAGGGCCAAGAATACTTAGCTGATGGTTGTGTGTTTGGGTCCTGCTTCTGGAATCCTTATTTTTGCCTTTCGAGATAGGGTTTCTCTGTGTAGTTTTGGAACCTGTCCTGGTGCTTGCTATATAGACCAGGCTGGCCTTGAACTGGCAGAGATCTGCCAGCCTCTGCTTCCCTAGTGCTGCGATTGAAGGCATGTGCCAACAACATACAGCATTGCTGCTGAAATCTTAAACATTCATGAGCCCCAGACTTGCATTCCCAGTGCAGTCACTATCAATCCTTGAATCTAAATTATTTGCTTTGAGTGCTTGGGATATTTGCTTATGGATTATTAATATGAAGGGGGGAAATACTTCAAAGGGAATATTTACTTCAGGTTGCATGAATTATAGGACTGTTGCTTGTCACCTACAAAGGGCTGGCCCACAACCCATGAAAGAGTTAATGTTGGGCATTGCTTTCAGGGACGGTGTTTTGTGCTGTCTAAAAAAAAAAAAAAAAAAAAAAAAAAAACTTTAGCTATCTTGAAGTCATTAAATCTTTCTGTTCCTCTTCTAAATTCTTAAACTTAGAATTTTTTTTGGAGTGTGTCTAAAATGTGTTACCAACTAAGGCTCATTATATTATGTTGTTGTATTGTTGTGTTCATGTTGAGAAGATTGCAGAGTTCTTTTGCTTGGATCAATTCCATTGTTGAGTTTTGAGGAAGTGATGGAAAGGTTGCAAGGCAGAGCTGAGGAGGTGCCCACACTCCCACCTTGTTTGGACAAGCAGGCTGTCAGAGAAACAAGTTCATGTGGGCCATGCCAGACCTGCTGTAGTTGCTACTTGGTACTTGGAGTTTCAA
Organism: Phodopus roborovskii; assembly: GCF_943737965.1. Lineage (NCBI taxonomy): Eukaryota > Metazoa > Chordata > Mammalia > Rodentia > Cricetidae > Phodopus > Phodopus roborovskii. Next base: position 97,275 of record NW_026127093.1, read on the forward strand.
TTAGACTATCTTATGACCTTTGTGAGTTAGAGCACAACTCCACAAAGCTGTGGGAAACATGACTAAGGTTCCCTGCTCCCAGGTGTCTCTAAGAATAAACCACAAAGGCCTCAGCCTCCTCCCTGAACATCCAGCTAAAACTAAAACCCAGTGTTTAAAGAGCAGGATTCCCCTCTGTAAATCAGGCTCTGAGTTGAGTGTTTCCTGTTGCTGGAAGGTGTTGTGAGGAGAAATGGTAGCTAGGTGGTGGTGTTTAGGTGTGTGTGTGCATGTAATGGAGACATCTAAACAGTATCAGCAAGGGAAAAGTGAAGATCCCTGCCACAGACATTTCAGTAGGCAACGGTACTGCGTGGAGTCCAAGACTGGTTTGAACAGGTCAGGACTGCCTTCACCTTGACAGACAGACACAAACACACATGAGGAGGTTTTTGCCTGCTGCGATTTCTACTTTAGAGATCGGGTTTTCATGCACAAAGTTCAAGGAACAGATCTGTGGCCACAGGTTAAAATTTATAGACATACTAGAGAAAATCAGCAATTATTTTGGAGCATGAGATCTTAAAGACATCTCATGTTTATTTTGGCCTTCTTGTGGTCAGCTTACCAGGGATTTGATTTACTGAGTTTAGAGAATAATCATTGTCTCTGGTCAGTAGACTTTTAACAGTTTTGATAAGCACTCTTGTAGTGTTTTACTGATTTAGGGGCTCAAACTTTGGAGGAGGACCTAGAAAGTATCCAGACTGTTGCAACACTCTCTTCTCAAGGGAAGGAACTCTCTAAAACCAGGATAAGTTTGATGAGGAGCACAGACAGCATCCACCTCCAGCAAGAATGAGGAAAGTAGGGCTTTTGTCTTTCTGTGCAAATGGATTGATCTCATGTGGCTATCCATGTGATAACTAGAGTAGAGGGTTAAGTCACAACTCCACAACCAAGAGACTTTAGAGTTAGGAACCAAGAATCTTCCCAAGAAGGAAGAGTGGGAGGGGGAGTGTCTTACCACCCCCTCCAAATGTAGAATGCTGGACTCTTGAGCTAGGATTGCTAAATGTAATCACCTGTAGGTAGGCTGTGTTGGGAAGGGAAGTTTGGCCCAGCTTTTTTTGTTCCTGAGCTGTTATATCACACAGGCAAAACCTGAGCTAGTCCTGAAGTTTTCCAGCATGGAAGGAAAACATACCAAGCCTGCTTATGACTTTGAAGTGGGGATTGCCTGAAATTCCAATGGAGACTGTGAGTGAGCTGGCAGGGCAAGAATCTATATAGGATATCTTTGTTGGGCGTTGGCACCTGTTTGCAAGAACGCACATAGTTACAGCTGGGGTGCTGGAACAAAATAGGCCTGCATTCATACATCCCACACACACACACACACACACACACACACACACACACACACCCATACACACACATCCTTAGGCTCCCCATGTCCTTGGTGTACTGCATAGCTGGATGGGTGTGTTTCAAAAAAGTGCCCAAAGTACTTACCTTAGGGCTGTGTGTCTGGGTCCTGCTTCTGGAAACTTTTTTTTTTTTTTTTTTTGACTTTCCGAGAAAGGTTTCCTCTATGTAGTTTTGAACCCAGTCCTGGTGCTGGCTACATAGACCAGGCTGGCCTTGAACTCGCAGAGATCTGCCAGCCTCTGCTTCCCTAGTGCTGCATACACACACGCGCACACACACACACTCACACACACACACACAAACACACACACACACACACACATCCATAGGCTCCCCATATCCTTGGTGTACTGCACAGCTGGATGGGTGTGACACAGCTGGATGGGTGTGTTTCAAAAAAAGGGCCAAGAATACTTAGCTGATGGTTGTGTGTTTGGGTCCTGCTTCTGGAATCCTTATTTTTGCCTTTCGAGATAGGGTTTCTCTGTGTAGTTTTGGAACCTGTCCTGGTGCTTGCTACATAGACCAGGCTGGCCTTGAACTGGCAGAGATCTGCCAGCCTCTGCTTCCCTAGTGCTGCGATTGAAGGCATGTGCCAACAACATACAGCATTGCTGCTGAAATCTTAAACATTCATGAGCCCCAGACTTGCATTCCCAGTGCAGTCACTATCAATCCTTGAATCTAAATTATTTGCTTTGAGTGCTTGGGATGTTTGCTTATGGATTATTAATATGAAGGGGGAAATACTGTCAAAGGGAATATTTACTTCAGGTTGCATGAATTATAGGACTGTTGATTGTCACCTCCAAAGGGCTGGCCCACAACCCATGAAAGAGCTAATGTTGGGCATTGCTTTCAGGGACAGTGTTTTGTGCTGTCTAAAAAAAAAAAAAAAAAAAAAAAAAAAAACTTTAGCTATCTTGAAGTCATTAAATCTTTCTGTTCCTCTTCTAAATTCTTAAACTTAGAATTTTTTTTGGAGTGTGTCTAAAATGTGTTACCAACTAAGGCTCATTATATTATGTTGTTGTATTGTTGTGTTCATGTTGAGAAGATTGCAGAGTTCTTTTGCTTGGATCAATTCCATTGTTGAGTTTTGAGGAAGTGATGGAAAGGTTGCAAGGCAGAGCTGAGGAGGTGCCCACACTCCCACCTTGTTTGGACAAGCAGGCTGTCAGAGAAACAAGTTCATGTGGGCCATGCCAGACCTGCTGTAGTTGCTACTTGGTACTTGGAGTTTCAATTAGACTATCTTATGACCTTTGTGAGTTAGAGCACAACTCCAAAAAGCTGTGGGAAACATGACTAAGGTTCCCTGCTCCCAGGTGTCTCTAAGAATAAACCACAAAGGCCTCAGCCTCCCTGAACATCCAGCTAAAACTAAAACCCAGTGTTTAAAGAGCAGGATTCCCCTCTGTAAAGCAGGCTCTGAGTTGAGTGTTTCCTGTTGCTGGAAGGTGTTGTGAGGAGAAATGGTAGCTAGGTGGTGGTGTTTAGGTGTGTGTGTGCATGTAATGGAGACATCTAAACAGTATCAGCAAGGGAAAAGTGAAGATCCCTGCCACAGACATTTCAGATGGCAACGGGACTGCGGGGAGTCCAAGACTGGTTTGAACAGGTCAGGACTGCCTTCACCTTGACAGACAGACACAAACACACTTGAGGAGGTTTTTGCCTGCTGCGATTTCTACTTTAGAGATCGGGTTTTCATGCACAAAGTTCAAGGAACAGATCTGTGGCCACAGGTTAAAATTTATAGACATACTAGAGAAAATCAGCAATTATTTTGGAGCATGAGATCTTAAAGACATCTCATGTTTATTTTGGCCTTCTTGTGGTCAGCTTACCAGGGATTTGATTTACTGAGTTTAGAGAATAATCATTGTCTCTGGTCAGTAGACTTTTAACAGTTTTGATAAGCACTCTTGTAGTGTTTTACTGATTTAGGGGCTCAAACTTTGGAGGAGGACCTAGAAAGTATCCAGACTGTTGCAACACTCTCTTCTCAAGGGAAGGAACTCTCTACAACCAGGATAAGTTTGATGAGGAGCACAGACAGCATCCACCTCCAGCAAGAATGAGGAAAGTAGGGCTTTTGTCTTTCTGTGCAAATGGATTGATCTCATGTGGCTATCCATGTGATAACTAGAGTAGAGGGTTAAGTCACAACTCCACAACCAAGAGACTTTAGAGTTAGGAACCAAGAATCTTCCCAAGAAGGAAGAGTGGGAGGGGAGTGTCTTACCACCCCCTCCAAATGTAGAATGCTGGACTCTTGAGCTAGGATTGCTAAATGTAATCACCTGTAGGTAGGCTGTGTTGGGAAGGGAAGTTTGGCACAGCTTTTTTTTGTTCCTGAGCTGTTATATCACACAGGCAAAACCTGAGCTAGTCCTGAAGTTTTCCAGCATGGAAGGAAAACATACCAAGCCTGCTTATGACTTTGAAGTGGGGATTGCCTGAAATTCCAATGGAGACTGTGAGTGAGCTGGCAGGGCAAGAATCTATATAGGATATATTTGTTGGGTGTTGGCACCTGTTTGCAAGAACGCACATAGTTACAGCTGGGGTGCTGGAACAAAATAGGCCTGCATACATACATACACACACACACACACACACACACACACACACACACACACACACCCATACACACACATCCTTAGGCTCCCCATGTCCTTGGTGTACTGCATAGCTGGATGGGTGTGTTTCAAAAAGTGCCCAAAGTACTTACCTTAGGGCTGTGTGTCTGGGTCCTGCTTCTGGAAACTTTTTTTTTTTTTTTTTGACTTTCCGAGAAAGGTTTCCTCTATGTAGTTTTGGACCCAGTCCTGGTGCTGGCTACATAGACCAGGCTGGCCTTGAACTCGCAGAGATCTGCCAGCCTCTGCTTCCCTAGTGCTGCATACACACACGCGCACACACACACACTCACACACACACACACACAACACACACACACACACACATCCATAGGCTCCCCATATCCTTGGTGTACTGCACAGCTGGATGGGTGTGACACAGCTGGATGGGTGTGTTTCAAAAAAAGGGCCAAGAGTACTTAGCTGATGGTTGTGTGTTTGGGTCCTGCTTCTGGAATCCTTATTTTTGCCTTTCGAGATAGGGTTTCTCTGTGTAGTTTTGGAACCTGTCCTGGTGCTTGCAACATAGACCAGGCTGGCCTTGAACTGGCAGAGATCTGCCAGCCTCTGCTTCCCTAGTGCTGCGATTGAAGGCATGTGCCAACAACATACAGCATTGCTGCTGAAATCTTAAACATTCATGAGCCCCAGACTTGCATTCCCAGTGCAGTCACTATCAATCCTTGAATCTAAATTATTTGCTTTGAGTGCTTGGGATGTTTGCTTATGGATTATTAATATGAAGGGGGGAAATACGTCAAAGGGAATATTTACTTCAGGTTGCATGAATTATAGGACTGTTGATTGTCACCTCCAAAGGGCTGGCCCACAACCCATGAAAGATCTAATGTTGGGCATTGCTTTCAGGGACAGTGTTTTGTGCTGTCTAAAAAAAAAAAAAAAAAAAAAAAACTTTAGCTAACTTGAAGTCATTAAATCTTTCTGTTCCTCTTCTAAATTCTTAACCTTAGAATTTTTTTTTGGAGTGTGTCTAAAATGTGTTACCAACTAAGGCTCATTATATTATGTTGTTGTATTGTTGTGTTCATGTTGAAAAGATTGCAGAGTTCTTTTGCTTGGATCAATTCCATTGTTGAGTTTTGAGGAAGTGATGGAAAGGTTGCAAGGCAGAGCTGAGGAGGTGCCCACACTCCCACCTTGTTTGGACAAGGAGGCTGTCAGAGAAACAAGTTCATGTGGGCCATGCCAGACCTGCTGTAGTTGCTACTTGGTACTTGGAGTTTCAATTAGACTATCTTATGACCTTTGTGAGTTAGAGCACAACTCCAAAAAGCTGTGGGAAACATGACTAAGGTTCCCTGCTCCCAGGTGTCTCTAAGAATAAACCACAAAGGCCTCAGCCTCCCTGAACATCCAGCTAAAACTAAAACCCAGTGTTTAAAGAGCAGGATTCCCCTCTGTAAATCAGGCTCTGAGTTGAGTGTTTCCTGTTGCTGGAAGGTGTTGTGAGGAGAAATGGTAGCTAGGTGGTGGTGTTTAGGTGTGTGTGTGCATGTAATGGAGACATCTAAACAGTATCAGCAAGGGAAAAGTGAAGATCCCTGCCACAGACATTTCAGTAGGCAACGGGAGTGCGGGGAGTCCAAGACTGGTTTGAACAGGTCAGGACTGCCTTCACCTTGACAGACAGACACAAACACACATGAGGAGGTTTTTGCCTGCTGCGATTTCTACCTTAGAGATCGGGTTTTCATGCACAAAGTTCAAGGAACAGATCTGTGGCCACAGGTTAAAATTAATAGACATACTAGAGAAAATCAGCAATTATTTTGGAGCATGAGATCTTAAAGACATCTCATGTTTATTTTGGCCTTCTTGTGGTCAGCTTACCAGGGATTTGATTTACTGAGTTTAGAGAATAATCATTGTCTCTGGTCAGTAGACTTTTAACAGTTTTGATAAGCACTCTTGTAGTGTTTTACTGATTTAGGGGCTCAAACTTTGGAGGAGGACCTAGAAAGTATCCAGACTGTTGCAACACTCTCTTCTCAAGGGAAGGAACTCTCTACAACCAGGATAAGTTTGATGAGGAGCACAGACAGCATCCACCTCCAGCAAGAATGAGGAAAGTAGGGCTTTTGTCTTTCTGTGCAAATGGATTGATCTCATGTGGCTATCCATGTGATAACTAGAGTAGAGGGTTAAGTCACAACTCCACAACCAAGAGACTTTAGAGTTAGGAACCAAGAATCTTCCCAAGAAGGAAGAGTGGGAGGGGAGTGTCTTACCACCCCCTCCAAATGTAGAATGCTGGACTCTTGAGCTAGGATTGCTAAATGTAATCACCTGTAGGTAGGCTGTGTTGGGAAGGGAAGTTTGGCACAGCTTTTTTTGTTCCTGAGCTGTTATATCACACAGGCAAAACCTGAGCTAGTCCTGAAGTTTTCCAGCATGGAAGGAAAACATACCAAGCCTGCTTATGACTTTGAAGTGGGGATTGCCTGAAATTCCAATGGAGACTGTGAGTGAGCTGGCAGGGCAAGAATCTATATAGGATATCTTTGTTGGGTGTTGGCACCTGTTTGCAAGAACGCACATAGTTACAGCTGGGGTGCTGGAACAAAATAGGCCTGCATACATACATACACACACACACACACACACACACACACACACACACACACACACACACATCCTTAGGCTCCCCATGTCCTTGGTGTACTGCATAGCTGGATGGGTGTGTTTCAAAAAAGTGCCCAAAGTACTTACCTTAGGGCTGTGTGTCTGGGTCCTGCTTCTGGAAACTTTTTTTTTTTTTTTTTTTGAATTTCCGAGAAAGGTTTCCTCTATGTAGTTTTGGACCCAGTCCTGGTGCTGGCTACATAGACCAGGCTGGCCTTGAACTCGCAGAGATCTGCCAGCCTCTGCTTCCCTAGTGCTGCATACACACACGCGCACACTCACACACTCACACACACACACACACACACACACACACACACACACATCCATAGGCTCCCCATATCCTTGGTGTATTGCACAGCTGGATGGGTGTGATACAGCTGGATGGGTGTGTTTCAAAAAAGGGCCAAGAATACTTAGCTGATGGTTGTGTGTTTGGGTCCTGCTTCTGGAATCCTTATTTTTGCCTTTCGAGATAGGGTTTCTCTGTGTAGTTTTGGAACCTGTCCTGGTGCTTGCTACATAGACCAGGCTGGCCTTGAACTGGCAGAGATCTGCCAGCCTCTGCTTCCCTAGTGCTGCGATTGAAGGCATGTGCCAACAACATACAGCATTGCTGCTGAAATCTTAAACATTCATGAGCCCCAGACTTGCATTCCCAGTGCAGTCACTATCAATCCTTGAATCTAAATTATTTGCTTTGAGTGCTTGGGATGTTTGCTTATGGATTATTAATATGAAGGGGGGAAATACTTCAAAGGGAATATTTACTTCAGGTTGCATGAATTATAGGACTGTTGATTGTCACCTCCAAAGGGCTGGCCCACAACCCATGAAAGAGTCTAATGTTGGGCATTGCTTTCAGGGACAGTGTTTTGTGCTGTCTAAAAAAAAAAAAAAAAAAAAAAAAAAACTTTAGCTATCTTGAAGTCATTAAATCTTTCTGTTCCTCTTCTAAATTCTTAAACTTAGAATTTTTTTTTGGAGTGTGTCTAAAATGTGTTACCAACTAAGGCTCATTATATTATGTTGTTGTATTGTTGTGTTCATGTTGAGAAGATTGCAGAGTTCTTTTGCTTGGATCAATTCCATTGTTGAGTTTTGAGGAAGTGATGGAAAGGTTGCAAGGCAGAGCTGAGGAGGTGCCCACACTCCCACCTTGTTTGGACAAGCAGGCTGTCAGAGAAACAAGTTCATGTGGGCCATGCCAGACCTGCTGTAGTTGCTACTTGGTACTTGGAGTTTCAATTAGACTATCTTATGACCTTTGTGAGTTAGAGCACAACTCCAAAAAGCTGTGGGAAACATGACTAAGGTTCCCTGCTCCCAGGTGTCTCTAAGAATAAACCACAAAGGCCTCAGCCTCCCTGAACATCCAGCTAAAACTAAAACCCAGTGTTTAAAGAGCAGGATTCCCCTCTGTAAAGCAGGCTCTGAGTTGAGTGTTTCCTGTTGCTGGAAGGTGTTGTGAGGAGAAATGGTAGCTAGGTGGTGGTGTTTAGGTGTGTGTGTGCATGTAATGGAGACATCTAAACAGTATCAGCAAGGGAAAAGTGAAGATCCCTGCCACAGACATTTCAGTAGGCAACGGAGTGGCGGGAGTCCAAGACTGGTTTGAACAGGTCAGGACTGCCTTCACCTTGACAGACAGACACAAACACACTTGAGGAGGTTTTTGCCTGCTGCGATTTCTACTTTAGAGATCGGGTTTTCATGCACAAAGTTCAAGGAACAGATCTGTGGCCACAGGTTAAAATTTATAGACATACTAGAGAAAATCAGCAATTATTTTGGAGCATGAGATCTTAAAGACATCTCATGTTTATTTTGGCCTTCTTGTGGTCAGCTTACCAGGGATTTGATTTACTGAGTTTAGAGAATAATCATTGTCTCTGGTCAGTAGACTTTTAACAGTTTTGATAAGCACTCTTGTAGTGTTTTACTGATTTAGGGGCTCAAACTTTGGAGGAGGACCTAGAAAGTATCCAGACTGTTGCAACACTCTCTTCTCAAGGGAAGGAACTCTCTAAAACCAGGATAAGTTTGATGAGGAGCACAGACAGCATCCACCTCCAGCAAGAATGAGGAAAGTAGGGCTTTTGTCTTTCTGTGCAAATGGATTGATCTCATGTGGCTATCCATGTGATAACTAGAGTAGAGGGTTAAGTCACAACTCCACAACCAAGAGACTTTAGAGTTAGCAACCAAGAATCTTCCCAAGAAGGAAGAGTGGGAGGGGAGTGTCTTACCACCCCCTCCAAATGTAGAATGCTGGACTCTTGAGCTAGGATTGCTAAATGTAATCACCTGTAGGTAGGCTGTGTTGGGAAGGGAAGTTTGGCACAGCTTTTTTTGTTCCTGAGCTGTTATATCACACAGGCAAAACCTGAGCTAGTCCTGAAGTTTTCCAGCATGGAAGGAAAACATACCAAGCCTGCTTATGACTTTGAAGTGGGGATTGCCTGAAATTCCAATGGAGACTGTGAGTGAGCTGGCAGGGCAAGAATCTATATAGGATATCTTTGTTGGGCGTTGGCACCTGTTTGCAAGAACGCACATAGTTACAGCTGGGGTGCTGGAACAAAATAGGCCTGCATACATACATACACACACACACACACACACACACACACACCCATACACACACATCCTTAGGCTCCCCATGTCCTTGGTGTACTGCATAGCTGGATGGGTGTGTTTCAAAAAAGTGCCCAAAGTACTTACCTTAGGGCTGTGTGTCTGGGTCCTGCTTCTGGAAACTTTTTTTTTTTTTTTTTGACTTTCCGAGAAAGGTTTCCTCTATGTAGTTTTGGACCCAGTCCTGGTGCTGGCTACATAGACCAGGCTGGCCTTGAACTCGCAGAGATCTGCCAGCCTCTGCTTCCCTAGTGCTGCATACACACACGCAAACACACACACACACTCACACACACACACACAAACACACACACACACACACACATCCATAGGCTCCCCATATCCTTGGTGTACTGCACAGCTGGATGGGTGTGACACAGCTGGATGGGTGTGTTTCAAAAAAGGGCCAAGAATACTTAGCTGATGGTTGTGTGTTTGGGTCCTGCTTCTGGAATCCTTATTTTTGCCTTTCGAGATAGGGTTTCTCTGTGTAGTTTTGGAACCTGTCCTGGTGCTTGCTACATAGACCAGGCTGGCCTTGAACTGGCAGAGATCTGCCAGCCTCTGCTTCCCTAGTGCTGCGATTGAAGGCATGTGCCAACAACATACAGCATTGCTGCTGAAATCTTAAACATTCATGAGCCCCAGACTTGCATTCCCAGTGCAGTCACTATCAATCCTTGAATCTAAATTATTTGCTTTGAGTGCTTGGGATGTTTGCTTATGGATTATTAATATGAAGGGGGGAAATACTTCAAAGGGAATATTTACTTCAGGTTGCATGAATTATAGGACTGTTGATTGTCACCTCCAAAGGGCTGGCCCACAACCCATGAAAGATCTAATGTTGGGCATTGCTTTCAGGGACAGTGTTTTGTGCTGTCTAAAAAAAAAAAAAAAAAAAAAAAAAACTTTAGCTAACTTGAAGTCATTAAATCTTTCTGTTCCTCTTCTAAATTCTTAACCTTAGAATTTTTTTTGGAGTGTGTCTAAAATGTGTTACCAACTAAGGCTCATTATATTATGTTGTTGTATTGTTGTGTTCATGTTGAAAAGATTGCAGAGTTCTTTTGCTTGGATCAATTCCATTGTTGAGTTTTGAGGAAGTGATGGAAAGGTTGCAAGGCAGAGCTGAGGAGGTGCCCACACTCCCACCTTGTTTGGACAAGCAGGCTGTCAGAGAAACAAGTTCATGTGGGCCATGCCAGACCTGCTGTAGTTGCTACTTGGTACTTGGAGTTTCAATTAGACTATCTTATGACCTTTGTGAGTTAGAGCACAACTCCAAAAAGCTGTGGGAAACATGACTAAGGTTCCTGCTCCCAGGTGTCTCTAAGAATAAACCACAAAGGCCTCAGCCTCCCTGAACATCCAGCTAAAACTAAAACCCAGTGTTTAAAGAGCAGGATTCCCCTCTGTAAAGCAGGCTCTGAGTTGAGTGTTTCCTGTTGCTGGAAGGTGTTGTGAGGAGAAATGGTAGCTAGGTGGTGGTGTTTAGGTGTGTGTGTGCATGTAATGGAGACATCTAAACAGTATCAGCAAGGGAAAAGTGAAGATCCCTGCCACAGACATTTCAGTAGGCAACGGGAGTGCGGGGAGTCCAAGACTGGTTTGAACAGGTCAGGACTGCCTTCACCTTGACAGACAGACACAAACACACTTGAGGAGGTTTTTGCCTGCTGCGATTTCTACTTTAGAGATCGGGTTTTCATGCACAAAGTTCAAGGAACAGATCTGTGGCCACAGGTTAAAATTTATAGACATACTAGAGAAAATCAGCAATTATTTTGGAGCATGAGATCTTAAAGACATCTCATGTTTATTTTGGCCTTCTTGTGGTCAGCTTACCAGGGATTTGATTTACTGAGTTTAGAGAATAATCATTGTCTCTGGTCAGTAGACTTTTAACAGTTTTGATAAGCACTCTTGTAGTGTTTTACTGATTTAGGGGCTCAAACTTTGGAGGAGGACCTAGAAAGTATCCAGACTGTTGCAACACTCTCTTCTCAAGGGAAGGAACTCTCTACAACCAGGATAAGTTTGATGAGGAGCACAGACAGCATCCACCTCCAGCAAGAATGAGGAAAGTAGGGCTTTTGTCTTTCTGTGCAAATGGATTGATCTCATGTGGCTATCCATGTGATAACTAGAGTAGAGGGTTAAGTCACAACTCCACAACCAAGAGACTTTAGAGTTAGGAACCAAGAATCTTCCCAAGAAGGAAGAGTGGGAGGGGAGTGTCTTACCACCCCCTCCAAATGTAGAATGCTGGACTCTTGAGCTAGGATTGCTAAATGTAATCACCTGTAGGTAGGCTGTGTTGGGAAGGGAAGTTTGGCACAGCTTTTTTTGTTCCTGAGCTGTTATATCACACAGGCAAAACCTGAGCTAGTCCTGAAGTTTTCCAGCATGGAAGGAAAACATACCAAGCCTGCTTATGACTTTGAAGTGGGGATTGCCTGAAATTCCAATGGAGACTGTGAGTGAGCTGGCAGGGCAAGAATCTATATAGGATATCTTTGTTGGGCGTTGGCACCTGTTTGCAAGAACGCACATAGTTACAGCTGGGGTGCTGGAACAAAATAGGCCTGCATACATACATACACACACACACACACACACACACACACACACACCCATACACACACATCCTTAGGCTCCCCATGTCCTTGGTGTACTGCATAGCTGGATGGGTGTGTTTCAAAAAAGTGCCCAAAGTACTTACCTTAGGGCTGTGTGTCTGGGTCCTGCTTCTGGAAACTTTTTTTTTTTTTTTTTTTGACTTTCCGAGAAAGGTTTCCTCTATGTAGTTTTGGAACCCAGTCCTGGTGCTGGCTACATAGACCAGGCTGGCCTTGAACTCGCAGAGATCTGCCAGCCTCTGCTTCCCTAGTGCTGCATACACACACGCGCACACACACACACTCACACACACACACACACACACACACACACACACACATCCATAGGCTCCCCATATCCTTGGTGTACTGCACAGCTGGATGGGTGTGACACAGCTGGATGGGTGTGTTTCAAAAAAGGGCCAAGAATACTTAGCTGATGGTTGTGTGTTTGGGTCCTGCTTCTGGAATCCTTATTTTTGCCTTTCGAGATAGGGTTTCTCTGTGTAGTTTTGGAACCTGTCCTGGTGCTTGCAACATAGACCAGGCTGGCCTTGAACTGGCAGAGATCTGCCAGCCTCTGCTTCCCTAGTGCTGCGATTGAAGGCATGTGCCAACAACATACAGCATTGCTGCTGAAATCTTAAACATTCATGAGCCCCAGACTTGCATTCCCAGTGCAGTCACTATCAATCCTTGAATCTAAATTATTTGCTTTGAGTGCTTGGGATGTTTGCTTATGGATTATTAATATGAAGGGGGGAAATACGTCAAAGGGAATATTTACTTCAGGTTGCATGAATTATAGGACTGTTGATTGTCACCTCCAAAGGGCTGGCCCACAACCCATGAAAGATCTAATGTTGGGCATTGCTTTCAGGGACAGTGTTTTGTGCTGTCTAAAAAAAAAAAAAAAAAAAAAAAAAAAACTTTAGCTATCTTGAAGTCATTAAATCTTTCTGTTCCTCTTCTAAATTCTTAACCTTAGAATTTTTTTTGGAGTGTGTCTAAAATGTGTTACCAACTAAGGCTCATTATATTATGTTGTTGTATTGTTGTGTTCATGTTGAAAAGATTGCAGAGTTCTTTTGCTTGGATCAATTCCATTGTTGAGTTTTGAGGAAGTGATGGAAAGGTTGCAAGGCAGAGCTGAGGAGGTGCCCACACTCCCACCTTGTTTGGACAAGCAGGCTGTCAGAGAAACAAGTTCATGTGGGCCATGCCAGACCTGCTGTAGTTGCTACTTGGTACTTGGAGTTTCAATTAGACTATCTTATGACCTTTGTGAGTTAGAGCACAACTCCAAAAAGCTGTGGGAAACATGACTAAGGTTCCTGCTCCCAGGTGTCTCTAAGAATAAACCACAAAGGCCTCAGCCTCCCTGAACATCCAGCTAAAACTAAAACCCAGTGTTTAAAGAGCAGGATTCCCCTCTGTAAAGCAGGCTCTGAGTTGAGTGTTTCCTGTTGCTGGAAGGTGTTGTGAGGAGAAATGGTAGCTAGGTGGTGGTGTTTAGGTGTGTGTGTGCATGTAATGGAGACATCTAAACAGTATCAGCAAGGGAAAAGTGAAGATCCCTGCCACAGACATTTCAGTAGGCAACGGGAGTGCGGGGAGTCCAAGACTGGTTTGAACAGGTCAGGACTGCCTTCACCTTGACAGACAGACACAAACACACTTGAGGAGGTTTTTGCCTGCTGCGATTTCTACTTTAGAGATCGGGTTTTCATGCACAAAGTTCAAGGAACAGATCTGTGGCCACAGGTTAAAATTTATAGACATACTAGAGAAAATCAGCAATTATTTTGGAGCATGAGATCTTAAAGACATCTCATGTTTATTTTGGCCTTCTTGTGGTCAGCTTACCAGGGATTTGATTTACTGAGTTTAGAGAATAATCATTGTCTCTGGTCAGTAGACTTTTAACAGTTTTGATAAGCACTCTTGTAGTGTTTTACTGATTTAGGGGCTCAAACTTTGGAGGAGGACCTAGAAAGTATCCAGACTGTTGCAACACTCTCTTCTCAAGGGAAGGAACTCTCTACAACCAGGATAAGTTTGATGAGGAGCACAGACAGCATCCACCTCCAGCAAGAATGAGGAAAGTAGGGCTTTTGTCTTTCTGTGCAAATGGATTGATCTCATGTGGCTATCCATGTGATAACTAGAGTAGAGGGTTAAGTCACAACTCCACAACCAAGAGACTTTAGAGTTAGGAACCAAGAATCTTCCCAAGAAGGAAGAGTGGGAGGGGGAGTGTCTTACCACCCCCTCCAAATGTAGAATGCTGGACTCTTGAGCTAGGATTGCTAAATGTAATCACCTGTAGGTAGGCTGTATTGGGAAGGGAAGTTTGGCACAGCTTTTTTTGTTCCTGAGCTGTTATATCACACAGGCAAAACCTGAGCTAGTCCTGAAGTTTTCCAGCATGGAAGGAAAACATACCAAGCCTGCTTATGACTTTGAAGTGGGGATTGCCTGAAATTCCAATGGAGACTGTGAGTGAGCTGGCAGGGCAAGAATCTATATAGGATATCTTTGTTGGGCGTTGGCACCTGTTTGCAAGAACGCACATAGTTACAGCTGGGGTGCTGGAACAAAATAGGCCTGCATACATACATACACACACACACACACACACACACACACACACACACACACATACACACACATCCTTAGGCTCCCCATGTCCTTGGTGTACTGCATAGCTGGATGGGTGTGTTTCAAAAAAGTGCCCAAAGTACTTACCTTAGGGCTGTGTGTCTGGGTCCTGCTTCTGGAAACTTTTTTTTTTTTTTTTTTTGACTTTCCGAGAAAGGTTTCCTCTATGTAGTTTTGAACCCAGTCCTGGTGCTGGCTACATAGACCAGGCTGGCCTTGAACTCGCAGAGATCTGCCAGCCTCTGCTTCCCTAGTGCTGCATACACACACGCGCACACACACACACTCACACACACACACACACACACACACACACACACACATCCATAGGCTCCCCATATCCTTGGTGTACTGCACAGCTGGATGGGTGTGACACAGCTGGATGGGTGTGTTTCAAAAAAGGGCCAAGAGTACTTAGCTGATGGTTGTGTGTTTGGGTCCTGCTTCTGGAATCCTTATTTTTGCCTTTCGAGATAGGGTTTCTCTGTGTAGTTTTGGAACCTGTCCTGGTGCTTGCAACATAGACCAGGCTGGCCTTGAACTGGCAGAGATCTGCCAGCCTCTGCTTCCCTAGTGCTGCGATTGAAGGCATGTGCCAACAACATACAGCATTGCTGCTGAAATCTTAAACATTCATGAGCCCCAGACTTGCATTCCCAGTGCAGTCACTATCAATCCTTGAATCTAAATTATTTGCTTTGAGTGCTTGGGATGTTTGCTTATGGATTATTAATATGAAGGGGGGAAATACTTCAAAGGGAATATTTACTTCAGGTTGCATGAATTATAGGACTGTTGATTGTCACCTCCAAAGGGCTGGCCCACAACCCATGAAAGATCTAATGTTGGGCATTGCTTTCAGGGACAGTGTTTTGTGCTGTCTAAAAAAAAAAAAAAAAAAAAAAAAAAAAAAACTTTAGCTATCTTGAAGTCATTAAATCTTTCTGTTCCTCTTCTAAATTCTTAACCTTAGAATTTTTTTTGGAGTGTGTCTAAAATGTGTTACCAACTAAGGCTCATTATATTATGTTGTTGTATTGTTGTGTTCATGTTGAAAAGATTGCAGAGTTCTTTTGCTTGGATCAATTCCATTGTTGAGTTTTGAGGAAGTGATGGAAAGGTTGCAAGGCAGAGCTGAGGAGGTGCCCACACTCCCACCTTGTTTGGACAAGCAGGCTGTCAGAGAAACAAGTTCATGTGGGCCATGCCAGACCTGCTGTAGTTGCTACTTGGTACTTGGAGTTTCAATTAGACTATCTTATGACCTTTGTGAGTTAGAGCACAACTCCAAAAAGCTGTGGGAAACATGACTAAGGTTCCCTGCTCCCAGGTGTCTCTAAGAATAAACCACAAAGGCCTCAGCCTCCCTGAACATCCAGCTAAAACTAAAACCCAGTGTTTAAAGAGCAGGATTCCCCTCTGTAAATCAGGCTCTGAGTTGAGTGTTTCCTGTTGCTGGAAGGTGTTGTGAGGAGAAATGGTAGCTAGGTGGTGGTGTTTAGGTGTGTGTGTGCATGTAATGGAGACATCTAAACAGTATCAGCAAGGGAAAAGTGAAGATCCCTGCCACAGACATTTCAGTAGGCAACGGGAGTGCGGGGAGTCCAAGACTGGTTTGAACAGGTCAGGACTGCCTTCACCTTGACAGACAGACACAAACACACTTGAGGAGGTTTTTGCCTGCTGCGATTTCTACTTTAGAGATCGGGTTTTCATGCACAAAGTTCAAGGAACAGATCTGTGGCCACAGGTTAAAATTTATAGACATACTAGAGAAAATCAGCAATTATTTTGGAGCATGAGATCTTAAAGACATCTCATGTTTATTTTGGCCTTCTTGTGGTCAGCTTACCAGGGATTTGATTTACTGAGTTTAGAGAATAATCATTGTCTCTGGTCAGTAGACTTTTAACAGTTTTGATAAGCACTCTTGTAGTGTTTTACTGATTTAGGGGCTCAAACTTTGGAGGAGGACCTAGAAAGTATCCAGACTGTTGCAACACTCTCTTCTCAAGGGAAGGAACTCTCTAAAACCAGGATAAGTTTGATGAGGAGCACAGACAGCATCCACCTCCAGCAAGAATGAGGAAAGTAGGGCTTTTGTCTTTCTGTGCAAATGGATTGATCTCATGTGGCTATCCATGTGATAACTAGAGTAGAGGGTTAAGTCACAACTCCACAACCAAGAGACTTTAGCGTTAGCAACCAAGAATCTTCCCAAGAAGGAAGAGTGGGAGGGGAGTGTCTTACCACCCCCTCCAAATGTAGAATGCTGGACTCTTGAGCTAGGATTGCTAAATGTAATCACCTGTAGGTAGGCTGTGTTGGGAAGGGAAGTTTGGCACAGCTTTTTTGTTCCTGAGCTGTTATATCACACAGGCAAAACCTGAGCTAGTCCTGAAGTTTTCCAGCATGGAAGGAAAACATACCAAGCCTGCTTATGACTTTGAAGTGGGGATTGCCTGAAATTCCAATGGAGACTGTGAGTGAGCTGGCAGGGCAAGAATCTATATAGGATATCTTTGTTGGGCGTTGGCACCTGTTTGCAAGAACGCACATAGTTACAGCTGGGGTGCTGGAACAAAATAGGCCTGCATACATACACACACACACACACACACACACACACACACACACCCCCATACACACACATCCTTAGGCTCCCCATGTCCTTGGTGTACTGCATAGCTGGATGGGTGTGTTTCAAAAAGTGCCCAAAGTACTTACCTTAGGGCTGTGTGTCTGGGTCCTGCTTCTGGAAACTTTTTTTTTTTTTTTTTGACTTTCCGAGAAAGGTTTCCTCTATGTAGTTTTGGACCCAGTCCTGGTGCTGGCTACATAGACCAGGCTGGCCTTGAACTCGCAGAGATCTGCCAGCCTCTGCTTCCCTAGTGCTGCATACACACACGCGCACACTCACACACTCACACACACACACACACACACACACACACACATCCATAGGCTCCCCATATCCTTGGTGTACTGCACAGCTGGATGGGTGTGATACAGCTGGATGGGTGTGTTTCAAAAAAGGGCCAAGAATACTTAGCTGATGGTTGTGTGTTTGGGTCCTGCTTCTGGAATCCTTATTTTTGCCTTTCGAGATAGGGTTTCTCTGTGTAGTTTTGGAACCTGTCCTGGTGCTTGCTACATAGACCAGGCTGGCCTTGAACTGGCAGAGATCTGCCAGCCTCTGCTTCCCTAGTGCTGCGATTGAAGGCATGTGCCAACAACATACAGCATTGCTGCTGAAATCTTAAACATTCATGAGCCCCAGACTTGCATTCCCAGTGCAGTCACTATCAATCCTTGAATCTAAATTATTTGCTTTGAGTGCTTGGGATGTTTGCTTATGGATTATTAATATGAAGGGGGGAAATACTTCAAAGGGAATATTTACTTCAGGTTGCATGAATTATAGGACTGTTGATTGTCACCTCCAAAGGGCTGGCCCACAACCCATGAAAGAGCTAATGTTGGGCATTGCTTTCAGGGACGGTGTTTTGTGCTGTCTAAAAAAAAAAAAAAAAAAAAAAAAAAAACTTTAGCTATCTTGAAGTCATTAAATCTTTCTGTTCCTCTTCTAAATTCTTAAACTTAGAATTTTTTTTTGGAGTGTGTCTAAAATGTGTTACCAACTAAGGCTCATTATATTATGTTGTTGTATTGTTGTGTTCATGTTGAGAAGATTGCAGAGTTCTTTTGCTTGGATCAATTCCATTGTTGAGTTTTGAGGAAGTGATGGAAAGGTTGCAAGGCAGAGCTGAGGAGGTGCCCACACTCCCACCTTGTTTGGACAAGCAGGCTGTCAGAGAAACAAGTTCATGTGGGCCATGCCAGACCTGCTGTAGTTGCTACTTGGTACTTGGAGTTTCAATTAGACTATCTTATGACCTTTGTGAGTTAGAGCACAACTCCAAAAAGCTGTGGGAAACATGACTAAGGTTCCTGCTCCCAGGTGTCTCTAAGAATAAACCACAAAGGCCTCAGCCTCCCTGAACATCCAGCTAAAACTAAAACCCAGTGTTTAAAGAGCAGGATTCCCCTCTGTAAAGCAGGCTCTGAGTTGAGTGTTTCCTGTTGCTGGAAGGTGTTGTGAGGAGAAATGGTAGCTAGGTGGTGGTGTTTAGGTGTGTGTGTGCATGTAATGGAGACATCTAAACAGTATCAGCAAGGGAAAAGTGAAGATCCCTGCCACAGACATTTCAGTAGGCAACGGGAGTGCGGGGAGTCCAAGACTGGTTTGAACAGGTCAGGACTGCCTTCACCTTGACAGACAGACACAAACACACTTGAGGAGGTTTTTGCCTGCTGCGATTTCTACTTTAGAGATCGGGTTTTCATGCACAAAGTTCAAGGAACAGATCTGTGGCCACAGGTTAAAATTTATAGACATACTAGAGAAAATCAGCAATTATTTTGGAGCATGAGATCTTAAAGACAGCTCATGTTTATTTTGGCCTTCTTGTGGTCAGCTTACCAGGGATTTGATTTACTGAGTTTAGAGAATAATCATTGTCTCTGGTCAGTAGACTTTTAACAGTTTTGATAAGCACTCTTGTAGTGTTTTACTGATTTAGGGGCTCAAACTTTGGAGGAGGACCTAGAAAGTATCCAGACTGTTGCAACACTCTCTTCTCAAGGGAAGGAACTCTCTACAACCAGGATAAGTTTGATGAGGAGCACAGACAGCATCCACCTCCAGCAAGAATGAGGAAAGTAGGGCTTTTGTCTTTCTGTGCAAATGGATTGATCTCATGTGGCTATCCATGTGATAACTAGAGTAGAGGGTTAAGTCACAACTCCACAACCAAGAGACTTTAGAGTTAGGAACCAAGAATCTTCCCAAGAAGGAAGAGTGGGAGGGGAGTGTCTTACCACCCCCTCCAAATGTAGAATGCTGGACTCTTGAGCTAGGATTGCTAAATGTAATCACCTGTAGGTAGGCTGTGTTGGGAAGGGAAGTTTGGCCCAGCTTTTTTTGTTCCTGAGCTGTTATATCACACAGGCAAAACCTGAGCTAGTCCTGAAGTTTTCCAGCATGGAAGGAAAACATACCAAGCCTGCTTATGACTTTGAAGTGGGGATTGCCTGAAATTCCAATGGAGACTGTGAGTGAGCTGGCAGGGCAAGAATCTATATAGGATATCTTTGTTGGGCGTTGGCACCTGTTTGCAAGAACGCACATAGTTACAGCTGGGGTGCTGGAACAAAATAGGCCTGCATTCATACATACACACACACACACACACACACACACACACACATACACACACATCCTTAGGCTCCCCATGTCCTTGGTGTACTGCATAGCTGGATGGGTGTGTTTCAAAAAAGTGCCCAAAGTACTTACCTTAGGGCTGTGTGTCTGGGTCCTGCTTCTGGAAACTTTTTTTTTTTTTTTGACTTTCCGAGAAAGGTTTCCTCTATGTAGTTTTGGACCCAGTCCTGGTGCTGGCTACATAGACCAGGCTGGCCTTGAACTCGCAGAGATCTGCCAGCCTCTGCTTCCCTAGTGCTGCATACACACACGCGCACACTCACACACTCACACACACACACACAAACACACACAAACACACACACATCCATAGGCTCCCCATATCCTTGGTGTATTGCACAGCTGGATGGGTGTGACACAGCTGGATGGGTGTGTTTCAAAAAAGGGCCAAGAATACTTAGCTGATGGTTGTGTGTTTGGGTCCTGCTTCTGGAATCCTTATTTTTGCCTTTCGAGATAGGGTTTCTCTGTGTAGTTTTGGAACCTGTCCTGGTGCTTGCTACATAGACCAGGCTGGCCTTGAACTGGCAGAGATCTGCCAGCCTCTGCTTCCCTAGTGCTGCGATTGAAGGCATGTGCCAACAACATACAGCATTGCTGCTGAAATCTTAAACATTCATGAGCCCCAGACTTGCATTCCCAGTGCAGTCACTATCAATCCTTGAATCTAAATTATTTGCTTTGAGTGCTTGGGATGTTTGCTTATGGATTATTAATATGAAGGGGGGAAATACTTCAAAGGGAATATTTACTTCAGGTTGCATGAATTATAGGACTGTTGATTGTCACCTCCAAAGGGCTGGCCCACAACCCATGAAAGAGTTAATGTTGGGCATTGCTTTCAGGGACGGTGTTTTGTGCTGTCTAAAAAAAAAAAAAAAAAAAAAAAAAAAACTTTAGCTATCTTGAAGTCATTAAATCTTTCTGTTCCTCTTCTAAATTCTTAAACTTAGAATTTTTTTTGGAGTGTGTCTAAAATGTGTTACCAACTAAGGCTCATTATATTATGTTGTTGTATTGTTGTGTTCATGTTGAGAAGATTGCAGAGTTCTTTTGCTTGGATCAATTCCATTGTTGAGTTTTGAGGAAGTGATGGAAAGGTTGCAAGGCAGAGCTGAGGAGGTGCCCACACTCCCACCTTGTTTGGACAAGCAGGCTGTCAGAGAAACAAGTTCATGTGGGCCATGCCAGACCTGCTGTAGTTGCTACTTGGTACTTGGAGTTTCAATTAGACTATCTTATGACCTTTGTGAGTTAGAGCACAACTCCAAAAAGCTGTGGGAAACATGACTAAGGTTCCTGCTCCCAGGTGTCTCTAAGAATAAACCACAAAGGCCTCAGCCTCCCTGAACATCCAGCTAAAACTAAAACCCAGTGTTTAAAGAGCAGGATTCCCCTCTGTAAAGCAGGCTCTGAGTTGAGTGTTTCCTGTTGCTGGAAGGTGTTGTGAGGAGAAATGGTAGCTAGGTGGTGGTGTTTAGGTGTGTGTGTGCATGTAATGGAGACATCTAAACAGTATCAGCAAGGGAAAAGTGAAGATCCCTGCCACAGACATTTCAGATGGCAACGGTACTGCGTGGAGTCCAAGACTGGTTTGAACAGGTCAGGACTGCCTTCACCTTGACAGACAGACACAAACACACTTGAGGAGGTTTTTGCCTGCTGCGATTTCTACTTTAGAGATCGGGTTTTCATGCACAAAGTTCAAGGAACAGATCTGTGGCCACAGGTTAAAATTTATAGACATACTAGAGAAAATCAGCAATTATTTTGGAGCATGAGATCTTAAAGACATCTCATGTTTATTTTGGCCTTCTTGTGGTCAGCTTACCAGGGATTTGATTTACTGAGTTTAGAGAATAATCATTGTCTCTGGTCAGTAGACTTTTAACAGTTTTGATAAGCACTCTTGTAGTGTTTTACTGATTTAGGGGCTCAAACTTTGGAGGAGGACCTAGAAAGTATCCAGACTGTTGCAACACTCTCTTCTCAAGGGAAGGAACTCTCTAAAACCAGGATAAGTTTGATGAGGAGCACAGACAGCATCCACCTCCAGCAAGAATGAGGAAAGTAGGGCTTTTGTCTTTCTGTGCAAATGGATTGATCTCATGTGGCTATCCATGTGATAACTAGAGTAGAGGGTTAAGTCACAACTCCACAACCAAGAGACTTTAGAGTTAGGAACCAAGAATCTTCCCAAGAAGGAAGAGTGGGAGGGGAGTGTCTTACCACCCCCTCCAAATGTAGAATGCTGGACTCTTGAGCTAGGATTGCTAAATGTAATCACCTGTAGGTAGGCTGTGTTGGGAAGGGAAGTTTGGCACAGCTTTTTTTGTTCCTGAGCTGTTATATCACACAGGCAAAACCTGAGCTAGTCCTGAAGTTTTCCAGCATGGAAGGAAAACATACCAAGCCTGCTTATGACTTTGAAGTGGGGATTGCCTGAAATTCCAATGGAGACTGTGAGTGAGCTGGCAGGGCAAGAATCTATATAGGATATATTTGTTGGGTGTTGGCACCTGTTTGCAAGAACGCACATAGTTACAGCTGGGGTGCTGGAACAAAATAGGCCTGCATACATACACACACACACACACACACACACACACACACACACACACACCCATACACACACATCCTTAGGCTCCCCATGTCCTTGGTGTACTGCATAGCTGGATGGGTGTGTTTCAAAAAAGTGCCCAAAGTACTTACCTTAGGGCTGTGTGTCTGGGTCCTGCTTCTGGAAACTTTTTTTTTTTTTTTTTGACTTTCCGAGAAAGGTTTCCTCTATGTAGTTTTGGACCCAGTCCTGGTGCTGGCTACATAGACCAGGCTGGCCTTGAACTCGCAGAGATCTGCCAGCCTCTGCTTCCCTAGTGCTGCATACACACACGCGCACACACACACACTCACACACACACACACACACACACACACACACACACACATCCATAGGCTCCCCATATCCTTGGTGTACTGCACAGCTGGATGGGTGTGACACAGCTGGATGGGTGTGTTTCAAAAAAGGGCCAAGAATACTTAGCTGATGGTTGTGTGTTTGGGTCCTGCTTCTGGAATCCTTATTTTTGCCTTTCGAGATAGGGTTTCTCTGTGTAGTTTTGGAACCTGTCCTGGTGCTTGCAACATAGACCAGGCTGGCCTTGAACTGGCAGAGATCTGCCAGCCTCTGCTTCCCTAGTGCTGCGATTGAAGGCATGTGCCAACAACATACAGCATTGCTGCTGAAATCTTAAACATTCATGAGCCCCAGACTTGCATTCCCAGTGCAGTCACTATCAATCCTTGAATCTAAATTATTTGCTTTGAGTGCTTGGGATGTTTGCTTATGGATTATTAATTTGAAGGGGGAAATACGTCAAAGGGAATATTTACTTCAGGTTGCATGAATTATAGGACTGTTGATTGTCACCTCCAAAGGGCTGGCCCACAACCCATGAAAGATCTAATGTTGGGCATTGCTTTCAGGGACAGTGTTTTGTGCTGTCTAAAAAAAAAAAAAAAAAAAAAAACTTTAGCTAACTTGAAGTCATTAAATCTTTCTGTTCCTCTTCTAAATTCTTAACCTTAGAATTTTTTTTTGGAGTGTGTCTAAAATGTGTTACCAACTAAGGCTCATTATATTATGTTGTTGTATTGTTGTGTTCATGTTGAAAAGATTGCAGAGTTCTTTTGCTTGGATCAATTCCATTGTTGAGTTTTGAGGAAGTGATGGAAAGGTTGCAAGGCAGAGCTGAGGAGGTGCCCACACTCCCACCTTGTTTGGACAAGCAGGCTGTCAGAGAAACAAGTTCATGTGGGCCATGCCAGACCTGCTGTAGTTGCTACTTGGTACTTGGAGTTTCAATTAGACTATCTTATGACCTTTGTGAGTTAGAGCACAACTCCAAAAAGCTGTGGGAAACATGACTAAGGTCCCCTGCTCCCAGGTGTCTCTAAGAATAAACCACAAAGGCCTCAGCCTCCCTGAACATCCAGCTAAAACTAAAACCCAGTGTTTAAAGAGCAGGATTCCCCTCTGTAAAGCAGGCTCTGAGTTGAGTGTTTCCTGTTGCTGGAAGGTGTTGTGAGGAGAAATGGTAGCTAGGTGGTGGTGTTTAGGTGTGTGTGTGCATGTAATGGAGACATCTAAACAGTATCAGCAAGGGAAAAGTGAAGATCCCTGCCACAGACATTTCAGTAGGCAACGGGAGTGCGGGGAGTCCAAGACTGGTTTGAACAGGTCAGGACTGCCTTCACCTTGACAGACAGACACAAACACACATGAGGAGGTTTTTGCCTGCTGCGATTTCTACTTTAGAGATCGGGTTTTCATGCACAAAGTTCAAGGAACAGATCTGTGGCCACAGGTTAAAATTAATAGACATACTAGAGAAAATCAGCAATTATTTTGGAGCATGAGATCTTAAAGACATCTCATGTTTATTTTGGCCTTCTTGTGGTCAGCTTACCAGGGATTTGATTTACTGAGTTTAGAGAATAATCATTGTCTCTGGTCAGTAGACTTTTAACAGTTTTGATAAGCACTCTTGTAGTGTTTTACTGATTTAGGGGCTCAAACTTTGGAGGAGGACCTAGAAAGTATCCAGACTGTTGCAACACTCTCTTCTCAAGGGAAGGAACTCTCTACAACCAGGATAAGTTTGATGAGGAGCACAGACAGCATCCACCTCCAGCAAGAATGAGGAAAGTAGGGCTTTTGTCTTTCTGTGCAAATGGATTGATCTCATGTGGCTATCCATGTGATAACTAGAGTAGAGGGTTAAGTCACAACTCCACAACCAAGAGACTTTAGAGTTAGGAACCAAGAATCTTCCCAAGAAGGAAGAGTGGGAGGGGAGTGTCTTACCACCCCCTCCAAATGTAGAATGCTGGACTCTTGAGCTAGGATTGCTAAATGTAATCACCTGTAGGTAGGCTGTGTTGGGAAGGGAAGTTTGGCACAGCTTTTTTTGTTCCTGAGCTGTTATATCACACAGGCAAAACCTGAGCTAGTCCTGAAGTTTTCCAGCATGGAAGGAAAACATACCAAGCCTGCTTATGACTTTGAAGTGGGGATTGCCTGAAATTCCAATGGAGACTGTGAGTGAGCTGGCAGGGCAAGAATCTATATAGGATATCTTTGTTGGGTGGTGGCACCTGTTTGCAAGAACGCACATAGTTACAGCTGGGGTGCTGGAACAAAATAGGCCTGCATACATACATACACACACACACACACACACACACACCACCATACACACACATCCTTAGGCTCCCCATGTCCTTGGTGTACTGCATAGCTGGATGGGTGTGTTTCAAAAAAGTGCCCAAAGTACTTACCTTAGGGCTGTGTGTCTGGGTCCTGCTTCTGGAAACTTTTTTTTTTTTTTTTTGAATTTCCGAGAAAGGTTTCCTCTATGTAGTTTTGAACCCAGTCCTGGTGCTGGCTACATAGACCAGGCTGGCCTTGAACTCGCAGAGATCTGCCAGCCTCTGCTTCCCTAGTGCTGCATACACACACGCGCACACTCACACACTCACACACACACACACAAACACACACACACACACATCCATAGGCTCCCCATATCCTTGGTGTATTGCACAGCTGGATGGGTGTGATACAGCTGGATGGGTGTGTTTCAAAAAAGGGCCAAGAATACTTAGCTGATGGTTGTGTGTTTGGGTCCTGCTTCTGGAATCCTTATTTTTGCCTTTCGAGATAGGGTTTCTCTGTGTAGTTTTGGAACCTGTCCTGGTGCTTGCTACATAGACCAGGCTGGCCTTGAACTGGCAGAGATCTGCCAGCCTCTGCTTCCCTAGTGCTGCGATTGAAGGCATGTGCCAACAACATACAGCATTGCTGCTGAAATCTTAAACATTCATGAGCCCCAGACTTGCATTCCCAGTGCAGTCACTATCAATCCTTGAATCTAAATTATTTGCTTTGAGTGCTTGGGATGTTTGCTTATGGATTATTAATATGAAGGGGGGAAATACTTCAAAGGGAATATTTACTTCAGGTTGCATGAATTATAGGACTGTTGATTGTCACCTCCAAAGGGCTGGCCCACAACCCATGAAAGAGTTAATGTTGGGCATTGCTTTCAGGGACGGTGTTTTGTGCTGTCTAAAAAAAAAAAAAAAAAAAAAAAACTTTAGCTATCTTGAAGTCATTAAATCTTTCTGTTCCTCTTCTAAATTCTTAAACTTAGAATTTTTTTTTGAGTGTGTCTAAAATGTGTTACCAACTAAGGCTCATTATATTATGTTGTTGTATTGTTGTGTTCATGTTGAGAAGATTGCAGAGTTCTTTTGCTTGGATCAATTCCATTGTTGAGTTTTGAGGAAGTGATGGAAAGGTTGCAAGGCAGAGCTGAGGAGGTGCCCACACTCCCACCTTGTTTGGACAAGCAGGCTGTCAGAGAAACAAGTTCATGTGGGCCATGCCAGACCTGCTGTAGTTGCTACTTGGTACTTGGAGTTTCAATTAGACTATCTTATGACCTTTGTGAGTTAGAGCACAACTCCAAAAAGCTGTGGGAAACATGACTAAGGTTCCTGCTCCCAGGTGTCTCTAAGAATAAACCACAAAGGCCTCAGCCTCCCTGAACATCCAGCTAAAACTAAAACCCAGTGTTTAAAGAGCAGGATTCCCCTCTGTAAAGCAGGCTCTGAGTTGAGTGTTTCCTGTTGCTGGAAGGTGTTGTGAGGAGAAATGGTAGCTAGGTGGTGGTGTTTAGGTGTGTGTGTGCATGTAATGGAGACATCTAAACAGTATCAGCAAGGGAAAAGTGAAGATCCCTGCCACAGACATTTCAGATGGCAACGGTACTGCGTGGAGTCCAAGACTGGTTTGAACAGGTCAGGACTGCCTTCACCTTGACAGACAGACACAAACACACTTGAGGAGGTTTTTGCCTGCTGCGATTTCTACTTTAGAGATCGGGTTTTCATGCACAAAGTTCAAGGAACAGATCTGTGGCCACAGGTTAAAATTTATAGACATACTAGAGAAAATCAGCAATTATTTTGGAGCATGAGATCTTAAAGACAGCTCATGTTTATTTTGGCCTTCTTGTGGTCAGCTTACCAGGGATTTGATTTACTGAGTTTAGAGAATAATCATTGTCTCTGGTCAGTAGACTTTTAACAGTTTTGATAAGCACTCTTGTAGTGTTTTACTGATTTAGGGGCTCAAACTTTGGAGGAGGACCTAGAAAGTATCCAGACTGTTGCAACACTCTCTTCTCAAGGGAAGGAACTCTCTAAAACCAGGATAAGTTTGATGAGGAGCACAGACAGCATCCACCTCCAGCAAGAATGAGGAAAGTAGGGCTTTTGTCTTTCTGTGCAAATGGATTGATCTCATGTGGCTATCCATGTGATAACTAGAGTAGAGGGTTAAGTCACAACTCCACAACCAAGAGACTTTAGAGTTAGGAACCAAGAATCTTCCCAAGAAGGAAGAGTGGGAGGGGAGTGTCTTACCACCCCCTCCAAATGTAGAATGCTGGACTCTTGAGCTAGGATTGCTAAATGTAATCACCTGTAGGTAGGCTGTATTGGGAAGGGAAGTTTGGCACAGCTTTTTTTGTTCCTGAGCTGTTATATCACACAGGCAAAACCTGAGCTAGTCCTGAAGTTTTCCAGCATGGAAGGAAAACATACCAAGCCTGCTTATGACTTTGAAGTGGGGATTGCCTGAAATTCCAATGGAGACTGTGAGTGAGCTGGCAGGGCAAGAATCTATATAGGATATATTTGTTGGGTGTTGGCACCTGTTTGCAAGAACGCACATAGTTACAGCTGGGGTGCTGGAACAAAATAGGCCTGCATACATACATACACACACACACACACACACACACACACACACACACACACACATACACACACATCCTTAGGCTCCCCATGTCCTTGGTGTACTGCATAGCTGGATGGGTGTGTTTCAAAAAAGTGCCCAAAGTACTTACCTTAGGGCTGTGTGTCTGGGTCCTGCTTCTGGAAACTTTTTTTTTTTTTTTTTGACTTTCCGAGAAAGGTTTCCTCTATGTAGTTTTGAACCCAGTCCTGGTGCTGGCTACATAGACCAGGCTGGCCTTGAACTCGCAGAGATCTGCCAGCCTCTGCTTCCCTAGTGCTGCATACACACACGCGCACACACACACACACACACACACACACACACACACACACACACACACACACATCCATAGGCTCCCCATATCCTTGGTGTACTGCACAGCTGGATGGGTGTGACACAGCTGGATGGGTGTGTTTCAAAAAAGGGCCAAGAGTACTTAGCTGATGGTTGTGTGTTTGGGTCCTGCTTCTGGAATCCTTATTTTTGCCTTTCCAGATAGGGTTTCTCTGTGTAGTTTTGGAACCTGTCCTGGTGCTTGCAACATAGACCAGGCTGGCCTTGAACTGGCAGAGATCTGCCAGCCTCTGCTTCCCTAGTGCTGCGATTGAAGGCATGTGCCAACAACATACAGCATTGCTGCTGAAATCTTAAACATTCATGAGCCCCAGACTTGCATTCCCAGTGCAGTCACTATCAATCCTTGAATCTAAATTATTTGCTTTGAGTGCTTGGGATGTTTGCTTATGGATTATTAATTTGAAGGGGGGAAATACGTCAAAGGGAATATTTACTTCAGGTTGCATGAATTATAGGACTGTTGATTGTCACCTCCAAAGGGCTGGCCCACAACCCATGAAAGATCTAATGTTGGGCATTGCTTTCAGGGACAGTGTTTTGTGCTGTCTAAAAAAAAAAAAAAAAAAAAAAAAAACTTTAGCTAACTTGAAGTCATTAAATCTTTCTGTTCCTCTTCTAAATTCTTAACCTTAGAATTTTTTTTGGAGTGTGTCTAAAATGTGTTACCAACTAAGGCTCATTATATTATGTTGTTGTATTGTTGTGTTCATGTTGAAAAGATTGCAGAGTTCTTTTGCTTGGATCAATTCCATTGTTGAGTTTTGAGGAAGTGATGGAAAGGTTGCAAGGCAGAGCTGAGGAGGTGCCCACACTCCCACCTTGTTTGGACAAGCAGGCTGTCAGAGAAACAAGTTCATGTGGGCCATGCCAGACCTGCTGTAGTTGCTACTTGGTACTTGGAGTTTCAATTAGACTATCTTATGACCTTTGTGAGTTAGAGCACAACTCCAAAAAGCTGTGGGAAACATGACTAAGGTTCCTGCTCCCAGGTGTCTCTAAGAATAAACCACAAAGGCCTCAGCCTCCCTGAACATCCAGCTAAAACTAAAACCCAGTGTTTAAAGAGCAGGATTCCCCTCTGTAAAGCAGGCTCTGAGTTGAGTGTTTCCTGTTGCTGGAAGGTGTTGTGAGGAGAAATGGTAGCTAGGTGGTGGTGTTTAGGGTGTGTGTGTGCATGTAATGGAGACATCTAAACAGTATCAGCAAGGGAAAAGTGAAGATCCCTGCCACAGACATTTCAGTAGGCAACGGGAGTGCGGGGAGTCCAAGACTGGTTTGAACAGGTCAGGACTGCCTTCACCTTGACAGACAGACACAAACACACTTGAGGAGGTTTTTGCCTGCTGCGATTTCTACTTTAGAGATCTGGTTTTCATGCACAAAGTACAAGGAACAGATCTGTGGCCACAGGTTAAAATTTATAGACATACTAGAGAAAATCAGCAATTATTTTGGAGCATGAGATCTTAAAGACATCTCATGTTTATTTTGGCCTTCTTGTGGTCAGCTTACCAGGGATTTGATTTACTGAGTTTAGAGAATAATCATTGTCTCTGGTCAGTAGACTTTTAACAGTTTTGATAAGCACTCTTGTAGTGTTTTACTGATTTAGGGGCTCAAACTTTGGAGGAGGACCTAGAAAGTATCCAGACTGTTGCAACACTCTCTTCTCAAGGGAAGGAACTCTCTACAACCAGGATAAGTTTGATGAGGAGCACAGACAGCATCCACCTCCAGCAAGAATGAGGAAAGTAGGGCTTTTGTCTTTCTGTGCAAATGGATTGATCTCATGTGGCTATCCATGTGATAACTAGAGTAGAGGGTTAAGTCACAACTCCACAACCAAGAGACTTTAGAGTTAGGAACCAAGAATCTTCCCAAGAAGGAAGAGTGGGAGGGGAGTGTCTTACCACCCCCTCCAAATGTAGAATGCTGGACTCTTGAGCTAGGATTGCTAAATGTAATCACCTGTAGGTAGGCTGTGTTGGGAAGGGAAGTTTGGCACAGCTTTTTTTGTTCCTGAGCTGTTATATCACACAGGCAAAACCTGAGCTAGTCCTGAAGTTTTCCAGCATGGAAGGAAAACATACCAAGCCTGCTTATGACTTTGAAGTGGGGATTGCCTGAAATTCCAATGGAGACTGTGAGTGAGCTGGCAGGGCAAGAATCTATATAGGATATATTTGTTGGGCGTTGGCACCTGTTTGCAAGAACGCACATAGTTACAGCTGGGGTGCTGGAACAAAATAGGCCTGCATACATACATACACACACACACACACACACACACACACACACACACACACACATCCTTAGGCTCCCCATGTCCTTGGTGTACTGCATAGCTGGATGGGTGTGTTTCAAAAAAAGTGCCCAAAGTACTTACCTTAGGGCTGTGTGTCTGGGTCCTGCTTCTGGAAACTTTTTTTTTTTTTTTTTGACTTTCCGAGAAAGGTTTCCTCTATGTAGTTTTGAACCCAGTCCTGGTGCTGGCTACATAGACCAGGCTGGCCTTGAACTCGCAGAGATCTGCCAGCCTCTGCTTCCCTAGTGCTGCATACACACACGCGCACACACACACACTCACACACACACACACACACACACACACACACACACATCCATAGGCTCCCCATATCCTTGGTGTATTGCACAGCTGGATGGGTGTGACACAGCTGGATGGGTGTGTTTCAAAAAAGGGCCAAGAATACTTAGCTGATGGTTGTGTGTTTGGGTCCTGCTTCTGGAATCCTTATTTTTGCCTTTCGAGATAGGGTTTCTCTGTGTAGTTTTGGAACCTGTCCTGGTGCTTGCTACATAGACCAGGCTGGCCTTGAACTGGCAGAGATCTGCCAGCCTCTGCTTCCCTAGTGCTGCGATTGAAGGCATGTGCCAACAACATACAGCATTGCTGCTGAAATCTTAAACATTCATGAGCCCCAGACTTGCATTCCCAGTGCAGTCACTATCAATCCTTGAATCTAAATTATTTGCTTTGAGTGCTTGGGATGTTTGCTTATGGATTATTAATATGAAGGGGGGAAATACGTCAAAGGGAATATTTACTTCAGGTTGCATGAATTATAGGACTGTTGATTGTCACCTCCAAAGGGCTGGCCCACAACCCATGAAAGATCTAATGTTGGGCATTGCTTTCAGGGACAGTGTTTTGTGCTGTCTAAAAAAAAAAAAAAAAAAAAAAAAAAAAAAAAAAAACTAAAACTTTAGCTATCTTGAAGTCATTAAATCTTTCTGTTCCTCTTCTAAATTCTTAAACTTAGAATTTTTTTTGGAGTGTGTCTAAAATGTGTTACCAACTAAGGCTCATTATATTATGTTGTTGTATTGTTGTGTTCATGTTGAAAAGATTGCAGAGTTCTTTTGCTTGGATCAATTCCATTGTTGAGTTTTGAGGAAGTGATGGAAAGGTTGCAAGGCAGAGCTGAGGAGGTGCCCACACTCCCACCTTGTTTGGACAAGCAGGCTGTCAGAGAAACAAGTTCATGTGGGCCATGCCAGACCTGCTGTAGTTGCTACTTGGTACTTGGAGTTTCAATTAGACTATCTTATGACCTTTGTGAGTTAGAGCACAACTCCAAAAAGCTGTGGGAAACATGACTAAGGTTCCCTGCTCCCAGGTGTCTCTAAGAATAAACCACAAAGGCCTCAGCCTCCCTGAACATCCAGCTAAAACTAAAACCCAGTGTTTAAAGACCAGGATTCCCCTCTGTAAAGCAGGCTCTGAGTTGAGTGTTTCCTGTTGCTGGAAGGTGTTGTGAGGAGAAATGGTAGCTAGGTGGTGGTGTTTAGGTGTGTGTGTGCATGTAATGGAGACATCTAAACAGTATCAGCAAGGGAAAAGTGAAGATCCCTGCCACAGACATTTCAGATGGCAACGGGACTGCGGGGAGTCCAAGACTGGTTTGAACAGGTCAGGACTGCCTTCACCTTGACAGACAGACACAAACACACTTGAGGAGGTTTTTGCCTGCTGCGATTTCTACTTTAGAGATCGGGTTTTCATGCACAAAGTTCAAGGAACAGATCTGTGGCCACAGGTTAAAATTTATAGACATACTAGAGAAAATCAGCAATTATTTTGGAGCATGAGATCTTAAAGACATCTCATGTTTATTTTGGCCTTCTTGTGGTCAGCTTACCAGGGATTTGATTTACTGAGTTTAGAGAATAATCATTGTCTCTGGTCAGTAGACTTTTAACAGTTTTGATAAGCACTCTTGTAGTGTTTTACTGATTTAGGGGCTCAAACTTTGGAGGAGGACCTAGAAAGTATCCAGACTGTTGCAACACTCTCTTCTCAAGGGAAGGAACTCTCTACAACCAGGATAAGTTTGATGAGGAGCACAGACAGCATCCACCTCCAGCAAGAATGAGGAAAGTAGGGCTTTTGTCTTTCTGTGCAAATGGATTGATCTCATGTGGCTATCCATGTGATAACTAGAGTAGAGGGTTAAGTCACAACTCCACAACCAAGAGACTTTAGAGTTAGGAACCAAGAATCTTCCCAAGAAGGAAGAGTGGGAGGGGAGTGTCTTACCACCCCCTCCAAATGTAGAATGCTGGACTCTTGAGCTAGGATTGCTAAATGTAATCACCTGTAGGTAGGCTGTGTTGGGAAGGGAAGTTTGGCACAGCTTTTTTTGTTCCTGAGCTGTTATATCACACAGGCAAAACCTGAGCTAGTCCTGAAGTTTTCCAGCATGGAAGGAAAACATACCAAGCCTGCTTATGACTTTGAAGTGGGGATTGCCTGAAATTCCAATGGAGACTGTGAGTGAGCTGGCAGGGCAAGAATCTATATAGGATATATTTGTTGGGTGTTGGCACCTGTTTGCAAGAACGCACATAGTTACAGCTGGGGTGCTGGAACAAAATAGGCCTGCATACATACATACACACACACACACACACACACACACACACACACACCCCATACACACACATCCTTAGGCTCCCCATGTCCTTGGTGTACTGCATAGCTGGATGGGTGTGTTTCAAAAAAGTGCCCAAAGTACTTACCTTAGGGCTGTGTGTCTGGGTCCTGCTTCTGGAAACTTTTTTTTTTTTTTTTTTGACTTTCCGAGAAAGGTTTCCTCTATGTAGTTTTGGACCCAGTCCTGGTGCTGGCTACATAGACCAGGCTGGCCTTGAACTCGCAGAGATCTGCCAGCCTCTGCTTCCCTAGTGCTGCATACACACACGCGCACACACACACACTCACACACACACACACAAACACACACACACACACACATCCATAGGCTCCCCATATCCTTGGTGTACTGCACAGCTGGATGGGTGTGACACAGCTGGATGGGTGTGTTTCAAAAAAGGGCCAAGAGTACTTAGCTGATGGTTGTGTGTTTGGGTCCTGCTTCTGGAATCCTTATTTTTGCCTTTCGAGATAGGGTTTCTCTGTGTAGTTTTGGAACCTGTCCTGGTGCTTGCTACATAGACCAGGCTGGCCTTGAACTGGCAGAGATCTGCCAGCCTCTGCTTCCCTAGTGCTGCGATTGAAGGCATGTGCCAACAACATACAGCATTGCTGCTGAAATCTTAAACATTCATGAGCCCCAGACTTGCATTCCCAGTGCAGTCACTATCAATCCTTGAATCTAAATTATTTGCTTTGAGTGCTTGGGATGTTTGCTTATGGATTATTAATATGAAGGGGGAAATACGTCAAAGGGAATATTTACTTCAGGTTGCATGAATTATAGGACTGTTGATTGTCACCTCCAAAGGGCTGGCCCACAACCCATGAAAGATCTAATGTTGGGCATTGCTTTCAGGGACAGTGTTTTGTGCTGTCTTAAAAAAAAAAAAAAAAAAAAAAAACTTTAGCTAACTTGAAGTCATTAAATCTTTCTGTTCCTCTTCTAAATTCTTAACCTTAGAATTTTTTTTGGAGTGTGTCTAAAATGTGTTACCAACTAAGGCTCATTATATTATGTTGTTGTATTGTTGTGTTCATGTTGAAAAGATTGCAGAGTTCTTTTGCTTGGATCAATTCCATTGTTGAGTTTTGAGGAAGTGATGGAAAGGTTGCAAGGCAGAGCTGAGGAGGTGCCCACACTCCCACCTTGTTTGGACAAGGAGGCTGTCAGAGAAACAAGTTCATGTGGGCCATGCCAGACCTGCTGTAGTTGCTACTTGGTACTTGGAGTTTCAATTAGACTATCTTATGACCTTTGTGAGTTAGAGCACAACTCCAAAAAGCTGTGGGAAACATGACTAAGGTCCCCTGCTCCCAGGTGTCTCTAAGAATAAACCACAAAGGCCTCAGCCTCCCTGAACATCCAGCTAAAACTAAAACCCAGTTTTTAAAGAGCAGGATTCCCCTCTGTAAATCAGGCTCTGAGTTGAGTGTTTCCTGTTGCTGGAAGGTGTTGTGAGGAGAAATGGTAGCTAGGTGGTGGTGTTTAAGTGTGTGTTTGCATGTAATGGAGACATCTAAACAGTATCAGCAAGGGAAAAGTGAAGATCCCTGCCACAGACATTTCAGTAGGCAACGGGAGTGCGGGGAGTCCAAGACTGGTTTGAACAGGTCAGGACTGCCTTCACCTTGACAGACAGACACAAACACACATGAGGAGGTTTTTGCCTGCTGCGATTTCTACTTTAGAGATCGGGTTTTCATGCACAAAGTTCAAGGAACAGATCTGTGGCCACAGGTTAAAATTAATAGACATACTAGAGAAAATCAGCAATTATTTTGGAGCATGAGATCTTAAAGACATCTCATGTTTATTTTGGCCTTCTTGTGGTCAGCTTACCAGGGATTTGATTTACTGAGTTTAGAGAATAATCATTGTCTCTGGTCAGTAGACTTTTAACAGTTTTGATAAGCACTCTTGTAGTGTTTTACTGATTTAGGGGCTCAAACTTTGGAGGAGGACCTAGAAAGTATCCAGACTGTTGCAACACTCTCTTCTCAAGGGAAGGAACTCTCTACAACCAGGATAAGTTTGATGAGGAGCACAGACAGCATCCACCTCCAGCAAGAATGAGGAAAGTAGGGCTTTTGTCTTTCTGTGCAAATGGATTGATCTCATGTGGCTATCCATGTGATAACTAGAGTAGAGGGTTAAGTCACAACTCCACAACCAAGAGACTTTAGAGTTAGGAACCAAGAATCTTCCCAAGAAGGAAGAGTGGGAGGGGAGGGTCTTACCACCCCCTCCAAATGTAGAATGCTGGACTCTTGAGCTAGGATTGCTAAATGTAATCACCTGTAGGTAGGCTGTGTTGGGAAGGGAAGTTTGGCACAGCTTTTTTTGTTCCTGAGCTGTTATATCACACAGGCAAAACCTGAGCTAGTCCTGAAGTTTTCCAGCATGGAAGGAAAACATACCAAGCCTGCTTATGACTTTGAAGTGGGGATTGCCTGAAATTCCAATGGAGACTGTGAGTGAGCTGGCAGGGCAAGAATCTATATAGGATATCTTTGTTGGGCGTTGGCACCTGTTTGCAAGAACGCACATAGTTACAGCTGGGGTGCTGGAACAAAATAGGCCTGCATACATACATACACACACACACATACACACACACACACACACACACACACACATCCTTAGGCTCCCCATGTCCTTGGTGTACTGCATAGCTGGATGGGTGTGTTTCAAAAAAGTGCCCAAAGTACTTACCTTAGGGCTGTGTGTCTGGGTCCTGCTTCTGGAAACTTTTTTTTTTTTTTTTTTGACTTTCCGAGAAAGGTTTCCTCTATGTAGTTTTGAACCCAGTCCTGGTGCTGGCTACATAGACCAGGCTGGCCTTGAACTCGCAGAGATCTGCCAGCCTCTGCTTCCCTAGTGCTGCATACACACACGCGCACACTCACACACTCACACACACACACAAACACACACACACACACACATCCATAGGCTCCCCATATCCTTGGTGTATTGCACAGCTGGATGGGTGTGATACAGCTGGATGGGTGTGTTTCAAAAAAGGGCCAAGAATACTTAGCTGATGGTTGTGTGTTTGGGTCCTGCTTCTGGAATCCTTATTTTTGCCTTTCGAGATAGGGTTTCTCTGTGTAGTTTTGGAACCTGTCCTGGTGCTTGCTACATAGACCAGGCTGGCCTTGAACTGGCAGAGATCTGCCAGCCTCTGCTTCCCTAGTGCTGCGATTGAAGGCATGTGCCAACAACATACAGCATTGCTGCTGAAATCTTAAACATTCATGAGCCCCAGACTTGCATTCCCAGTGCAGTCACTATCAATCCTTGAATCTAAATTATTTGCTTTGAGTGCTTGGGATGTTTGCTTATGGATTATTAATATGAAGGGGGGAAATACTTCAAAGGGAAGATTTACTTCAGGTTGCATGAATTATAGGACTGTTGATTGTCACCTACAAAGGGCTGGCCCACAACCCATGAAAGAGTTAATGTTGGGCATTGCTTTCAGGGACGGTGTTTTGTGCTGTCTAAAAAAAAAAAAAAAAAAAACTTTAGCTATCTTGAAGTCATTAAATCTTTCTGTTCCTCTTCTAAATTCTTAAACTTAGAATTTTTTTTTGAGTGTGTCTAAAATGTGTTACCAACTAAGGCTCATTATATTATGTTGTTGTATTGTTGTGTTCATGTTGAGAAGATTGCAGAGTTCTTTTGCTTGGATCAATTCCATTGTTGAGTTTTGAGGAAGTGATGGAAAGGTTGCAAGGCAGAGCTGAGGAGGTGCCCACACTCCCACCTTGTTTGGACAAGCAGGCTGTCAGAGAAACAAGTTCATGTGGGCCATGCCAGACCTGCTGTAGTTGCTACTTGGTACTTGGAGTTTCAATTAGACTATCTTATGACCTTTGTGAGTTAGAGCACAACTCCAAAAAGCTGTGGGAAACATGACTAAGGTTCCTGCTCCCAGGTGTCTCTAAGAATAAACCACAAAGGCCTCAGCCTCCCTGAACATCCAGCTAAAACTAAAACCCAGTGTTTAAAGAGCAGGATTCCCCTCTGTAAAGCAGGCTCTGAGTTGAGTGTTTCCTGTTGCTGGAAGGTGTTGTGAGGAGAAATGGTAGCTAGGTGGTGGTGTTTAGGTGTGTGTGTGCATGTAATGGAGACATCTAAACAGTATCAGCAAGGGAAAAGTGAAGATCCCTGCCACAGACATTTCAGTAGGCAACGGGAGTGCGGGGAGTCCAAGACTGGTTTGAACAGGTCAGGACTGCCTTCACCTTGACAGACAGACACAAACACACTTGAGGAGGTTTTTGCCTGCTGCGATTTCTACTTTAGAGATCGGGTTTTCATGCACAAAGTTCAAGGAACAGATCTGTGGCCACAGGTTAAAATTTATAGACATACTAGAGAAAATCAGCAATTATTTTGGAGCATGAGATCTTAAAGACAGCTCATGTTTATTTTGGCCTTCTTGTGGTCAGCTTACCAGGGATTTGATTTACTGAGTTTAGAGAATAATCATTGTCTCTGGTCAGTAGACTTTTAACAGTTTTGATAAGCACTCTTGTAGTGTTTTACTGATTTAGGGGCTCAAACTTTGGAGGAGGACCTAGAAAGTATCCAGACTGTTGCAACACTCTCTTCTCAAGGGAAGGAACTCTCTACAACCAGGATAAGTTTGATGAGGAGCACAGACAGCATCCAACTCCAGTAAGAATGAGGAAAGTAGGGCTTTTGTCTTTCTGTGCAAATGGATTGATCTCATGTGGCTATCCATGTGATAACTAGAGTAGAGGGTTAAGTCACAACTCCACAACCAAGAGACTTTAGAGTTAGCAACCAAGAATCTTCCCAAGAAGGAAGAGTGGGAGGGGGAGTGTCTTACCACCCCCTCCAAATGTAGAATGCTGGACTCTTGAGCTAGGATTGCTAAATGTAATCACCTGTAGGTAGGCTGTATTGGGAAGGGAAGTTTGGCACAGCTTTTTTTGTTCCTGAGCTGTTATATCACACAGGCAAAACCTGAGCTAGTCCTGAAGTTTTCCAGCATGGAAGGAAAACATACCAAGCCTGCTTATGACTTTGAAGTGGGGATTGCCTGAAATTCCAATGGAGACTGTGAGTGAGCTGGCAGGGCAAGAATCTATATAGGATATATTTGTTGGGTGTTGGCACCTGTTTGCAAGAACGCACATAGTTACAGCTGGGGTGCTGGAACAAAATAGGCCTGCATACATACACATACACACACACACACACACACACACACACACACACATACACACACATCCTTAGGCTCCCCATGTCCTTGGTGTACTGCATAGCTGGATGGGTGTGTTTCAAAAAAGTGCCCAAAGTACTTACCTTAGGGCTGTGTGTCTGGGTCCTGCTTCTGGAAACTTTTTTTTTTTTTTTTTGACTTTCCGAGAAAGGTTTCCTCTATGTAGTTTTGAACCCAGTCCTGGTGCTGGCTACATAGACCAGGCTGGCCTTGAACTCGCAGAGATCTGCCAGCCTCTGCTTCCCTAGTGCTGCATACACACACGCGCACACTCACACACACACACACAAACACACACACACACACACACACACACACATCCATAGGCTCCCCATATCCTTGGTGTACTGCACAGCTGGATGGGTGTGACACAGCTGGATGGGTGTGTTTCAAAAAAAGGGCCAAGAGTACTTAGCTGATGGTTGTGTGTTTGGGTCCTGCTTCTGGAATCCTTATTTTTGCCTTTCGAGATAGGGTTTCTCTGTGTAGTTTTGGAACCTGTCCTGGTGCTTGCTACATAGACCAGGCTGGCCTTGAACTGGCAGAGATCTGCCAGCCTCTGCTTCCCTAGTGCTGCGATTGAAGGCATGTGCCAACAACATACAGCATTGCTGCTGAAATCTTAAACATTCATGAGCCCCAGACTTGCATTCCCAGTGCAGTCACTATCAATCCTTGAATCTAAATTATTTGCTTTGAGTGCTTGGGATGTTTGCTTATGGATTATTAATATGAAGGGGGGAAATACGTCAAAGGGAATATTTACTTCAGGTTGCATGAATTATAGGACTGTTGATTGTCACCTCCAAAGGGCTGGCCCACAACCCATGAAAGATCTAATGTTGGGCATTGCTTTCAGGGACAGTGTTTTGTGCTGTCTAAAAAAAAAAAAAAAAAAAAAAACTTTAGCTATCTTGAAGTCATTAAATCTTTCTGTTCCTCTTCTAAATTCTTAAACTTAGAATTTTTTTGGAGTGTGTCTAAAATGTGTTACCAACTAAGGCTCATTATATTATGTTGTTGTATTGTTGTGTTCATGTTGAGAAGATTGCAGAGTTCTTTTGCTTGGATCAATTCCATTGTTGAGTTTTGAGGAAGTGATGGAAAGGTTGCAAGGCAGAGCTGAGGAGGTGCCCACACTCCCACCTTGTTTGGACAAGCAGGCTGTCAGAGAAACAAGTTCATGTGGGCCATGCCAGACCTGCTGTAGTTGCTACTTGGTACTTGGAGTTTCAATTAGACTATCTTATGACCTTTGTGAGTTAGAGCACAACTCCAAAAAGCTGTGGGAAACATGACTAAGGTTCCCTGCTCCCAGGTGTCTCTAAGAATAAACCACAAAGGCCTCAGCCTCCCTGAACATCCAGCTAAAACTAAAACCCAGTGTTTAAAGAGCAGGATTCCCCTCTGTAAAGCAGGCTCTGAGTTGAGTGTTTCCTGTTGCTGGAAGGTGTTGTGAGGAGAAATGGTAGCTAGGTGGTGGTGTTTAGGTGTGTGTGTGCATGTAATGGAGACATCTAAACAGTATCAGCAAGGGAAAAGTGAAGATCCCTGCCACAGACATTTCAGATGGCAACGGTACTGCGTGGAGTCCAAGACTGGTTTGAACAGGTCAGGACTGCCTTCACCTTGACAGACAGACACAAACACACTTGAGGAGGTTTTTGCCTGCTGCGATTTCTACTTTAGAGATCGGGTTTTCATGCACAAAGTTCAAGGAACAGATCTGTGGCCACAGGTTAAAATTTATAGACATACTAGAGAAAATCAGCAATTATTTTGGAGCATGAGATCTTAAAGACATCTCATGTTTATTTTGGCCTTCTTGTGGTCAGCTTACCAGGGATTTGATTTACTGAGTTTAGAGAATAATCATTGTCTCTGGTCAGTAGACTTTTAACAGTTTTGATAAGCACTCTTGTAGTGTTTTACTGATTTAGGGGCTCAAACTTTGGAGGAGGACCTAGAAAGTATCCAGACTGTTGCAACACTCTCTTCTCAAGGGAAGGAACTCTCTACAACCAGGATAAGTTTGATGAGGAGCACAGACAGCATCCACCTCCAGCAAGAATGAGGAAAGTAGGGCTTTTGTCTTTCTGTGCAAATGGATTGATCTCATGTGGCTATCCATGTGATAACTAGAGTAGAGGGTTAAGTCACAACTCCACAACCAAGAGACTTTAGAGTTAGGAACCAAGAATCTTCCCAAGAAGGAAGAGTGGGAGGGGAGTGTCTTACCACCCCCTCCAAATGTAGAATGCTGGACTCTTGAGCTAGGATTGCTAAATGTAATCACCTGTAGGTAGGCTGTGTTGGGAAGGGAAGTTTGGCACAGCTTTTTTTGTTCCTGAGCTGTTATATCACACAGGCAAAACCTGAGCTAGTCCTGAAGTTTTCCAGCATGGAAGGAAAACATACCAAGCCTGCTTATGACTTTGAAGTGGGGATTGCCTGAAATTCCAATGGAGACTGTGAGTGAGCTGGCAGGGCAAGAATCTATATAGGATATATTTGTTGGGTGTTGGCACCTGTTTGCAAGAACGCACATAGTTACAGCTGGGGTGCTGGAACAAAATAGGCCTGCATACATACACACACACACACACACACACACACACACACACACACACACACATACACACACATCCTTAGGGCTCCCCATGTCCTTGGTGTACTGCATAGCTGGATGGGTGTGTTTCAAAAAGTGCCCAAAGTACTTACCTTAGGGCTGTGTGTCTGGGTCCTGCTTCTGGAAACTTTTTTTTTTTTTTTTTTTGACTTTCCGAGAAAGGTTTCCTCTATGTAGTTTTGAACCCAGTCCTGGTGCTGGCTACATAGACCAGGCTGGCCTTGAACTCGCAGAGATCTGCCAGCCTCTGCTTCCCTAGTGCTGCATACACACACGCGCACACACACACACTCACAAACACACACACAAACACACACACACACACACATCCATAGGCTCCCCATATCCTTGGTGTACTGCACAGCTGGATGGGTGTGACACAGCTGGATGGGTGTGTTTCAAAAAAGGGCCAAGAATACTTAGCTGATGGTTGTGTGTTTGGGTCCTGCTTCTGGAATCCTTATTTTTGCCTTTCGAGATAGGGTTTCTCTGTGTAGTTTTGGAACCAGTCCTGGTGC
This sequence comes from Phodopus roborovskii, assembly GCF_943737965.1. Classification (NCBI taxonomy): domain Eukaryota; kingdom Metazoa; phylum Chordata; class Mammalia; order Rodentia; family Cricetidae; genus Phodopus; species Phodopus roborovskii. The sequence goes on from NW_026127093.1 coordinate 138,762, forward strand.
TTGCTACATAGACCAGGCTGGCCTTGAACTGGCAGAGATCTGCCAGCCTCTGCTTCCCTAGTGCTGCGATTGAAGGCATGTGCCAATAACATACAGCATTGCTGCTGAAATCTTAAAAATTCATGAGCCCCAGTCTTGCATTCCCAGTGCAGTCACTATCAATCCTTGAATCTAAATTATTTGCTTTGAGTGCTTGGGATGTTTGCTTATGGATTATTAATATGAAGGGGGAAATACTTCAAAGGGAAGATTTACTTCAGGTTGCATGAAGTATAGGACTGTTGATTGTCACCTACAAAGGGCTGGCCCACAACCCATGAAAGAGTTAATGTTGGGCATTGCTTTCAGGGACGGTGTTTTGTGCTGTCTAAAAAAAAAAAACTTTAGCTATCTTGAAGTCATTAAATCTTTCTGTTCCTCTTCTAAATTCTTAAACTTAGAATTTTTTCTTGAGTGTGTCTTAAATGTGTTACCAACTAAGGCTCATTATATTATGTTGTTGTATTGTTGTGTTCATGTTGAGAAGATTGCAGAGTTCTTTTGCTTGGATCAATTCCATTGTTGAGTTTTGAGGAAGTGATGGAAAGGTTGCAAGGCAGAGCTGAGGAGGTGCCCACACTCCCACCTTGTTTGGACAAGCAGGCTGTCAGAGAAACAAGTTCATGTGGGCCATGCCAGACCTGCTGTACTTGCTACTTGGTACTTGGAGTTTCAATTAGACTATCTTATGACCTTTGTGAGTTAGAGCACAACTCCAAAAATCTGTGGGAAACATGACTAAGGTTCCTGCTCCCAGGTGTCTCTAAGAATAAACCACAAAGGCCTCAGCCTCCCTGAACATCCAGCTAAAACTAAAACCCAGTGTTTAAAGACCAGGATTCCCCTCTGTAAAGCAGGCTCTGAGTTGAGTGTTTCCTGTTGCTGGAAGGTGTTGTGAGGAGAAATGGTAGCTAGGTGGTGGTGTTTAGGTGTGTGTGTGCATGTAATGGAGACATCTAAACAGTATCAGCAAGGGAAAAGTGAAGATCCCTGCCACAGACATTTCAGATGGCAACGGTACTGCGTGGAGTCCAAGACTGGTTTGAACAGGTCAGGACTGCCTTCACCTTGACAGACAGACACAAACACACTTGAGGAGGTTTTTGCCTGCTGCGATTTCTACTTTAGAGATCGGGTTTTCATGCACAAAGTTCAAGGAACAGATCTGTGGCCACAGGTTAAAATTTATAGACATACTAGAGAAAATCAGCAATTATTTTGGAGCATGAGATCTTAAAGACATCTCATGTTTATTTTGGCCTTCTAGTGGTCAGCTTACCAGGGATTTGATTTACTGAGTTTAGAGAATAATCATTGTCTCTGGTCAGTAGACTTTTAACAGTTTTGATAAGCATTCTTGTAGTGTTTTACTGATTTAGGGGCTCAAACTTTGGAGGAGGACCTAGAAAGTATCCAGACTGTTGCAACACTCTCTTCTCAAGGGAAGGAACTCTCTACAACCAGGATAAGTTTGATGAGGAGCACAGACAGCATCCACCTCCAGCAAGTATGAGGAAAGTAGGGCTTTTGTCTTTCTGTGCAAATGGATTGATCTCATGTGGCTATCCATGTGATAACTAGAGTAGAGGGTTAAGTCACAACTCCACAACCAAGAGACTTTAGAGTTAGGAACCAAGAATCTTCCCAAGAAGGAAGAGTGGGAGGGGGAGTGTCTTACCACCCCCTCCAAATGTAGAATGCTGGACTCTTGAGCTAGGATTGCTAAATGTAATCACCTGTAGGTAGGCTGTGTTGGGAAGGGAAGTTTGGCACAGCTTTTTTTGTTCCTGAGCTGTTATATCACACAGGCAAAACCTGAGCTAGTCCTGAAGTTTTCCAGCATGGAAGGAAAACATACCAAGCCTGCTTATGACTTTGAAGTGGGGATTGCCTGAAATTCCAATGGAGACTGTGAGTGAGCTGGCAGGGCAAGAATCTATATAGGATATATTTGTTGGATGGTGGCACCTGTTTGCAAGAACGCACATAGTTACAGCTGGGGTGCTGGAACAAAATAGGCCTGCATACATACATACACACACACACACACACACACACACACACACACACACACACATCCTTAGGCTCCCCATGTCCTTGGTGTACTGCATAGCTGGATGGGTGTGTTTCAAAAAGTGCCCAAAGTACTTACCTTAGGGCTGTGTGTCTGGGTCCTGCTTCTGGAAACTTTTTTTTTTTTTTTTTTGAATTTCCGAGAATGGTTTCCTCTATGTAGTTTTGAACCCAGTCCTGGTGCTGGCTACATAGACCAGGATGGCCTTGAACTCGCAGAGATCTGCCAGCCTCTGCTTCCCTAGTGCTGCATACACACACGCGCACACTCACACACTCACACACACACACACAAACACACACACACACACACATCCATAGGCTCCCCATATCCTTGGTGTATTGCACAGCTGGATGGGTGTGATACAGCTGGATGGGTGTGTTTCAAAAAAAGGGCCAAGAATACTTAGCTGATGGTTGTGTGTTTGGGTCCTGCTTCTGGAATCCTTATTTTTGCCTTTCGAGATAGGGTTTCTCTGTGTAGTTTTGGAACCAGTCCTGGTGCTTGCTACATAGACCAGGCTGGCCTTGAACTGGCAGAGATCTGCCAGCCTCTGCTTCCCTAGTGCTGCGATTGAAGGCATGTGCCAATAACATACAGCATTGCTGCTGAAATCTTAAAAATTCATGAGCCCCAGACTTGCATTCCCAGTGCAGTCACTATCAATCCTTGAATCTAAATTATTTGCTTTGAGTGCTTGGGATGTTTGCTTATGGATTATTAATATGAAGGGGTGGAAATACTTCAAAGGGAAGATTTACTTCAGGTTGCATGAAGTATAGGACTGTTGATTGTCACCTACAAAGGGCTGGCCCACAACCCATGAAAGAGTTAATGTTGGGCATTGCTTTCAGGGACGGTGTTTTGTGCTGTCTAAAAAAAAAAAAAAAAAAAAAACTTTAGCTATCTTGAAGTCATTAAATCTTTCTGTTCCTCTTCTAAATTCTTAAACTTAGAATTTTTTCTTGAGTGTGTCTTAAATGTGTTACCAACTAAGGCTCATTATATTATGTTGTTGTATTGTTGTGTTCATGTTGAGAAGATTGCAGAGTTCTTTTGCTTGGATCAATTCCATTGTTGAGTTTTGAGGAAGTGATGGAAAGGTTGCAAGGCAGAGCTGAGGAGGTGCCCACACTCCCACCTTGTTTGGACAAGCAGGCTGTCAGAGAAACAAGTTCATGTGGGCCATGCCAGACCTGCTGTACTTGCTACTTGGTACTTGGAGTTTCAATTAGACTATCTTATGACCTTTGTGAGTTAGAGCACAACTCCAAAAAGCTGTGGGAAACATGACTAAGGTTCCTGCTCCCAGGTGTCTCTAAGAATAAACCACAAAGGCCTCAGCCTCCCTGAACATCCAGCTAAAACTAAAACCCAGTGTTTAAAGACCAGGATTCCCCTCTGTAAAGCAGGCTCTGAGTTGAGTGTTTCCTGTTGCTGGAAGGTGTTGTGAGGAGAAATGGTAGCTAGGTGGTGGTGTTTAGGTGTGTGTTTGCATGTAATGGAGACATCTAAACAGTATCAGCAAGGGAAAAGTGAAGATCCCTGCCACAGACATTTCAGTAGGCAACGGGAGTGCGGGGAGTCCAAGACTGGTTTGAACAGGTCAGGACTGCCTTCACCTTGACAGACAGACACAAACACACATGAGGAGGTTTTTGCCTGCTGCGATTTCTACTTTAGAGATCGGGTTTTCATGCACAAAGTTCAAGGAACAGATCTGTGGCCACAGGTTAAAATTTATAGACATACTAGAGAAAATCAGCAATTATTTTGGAGCATGAGATCTTAAAGACATCTCATGTTTATTTTGGCCTTCTAGTGGTCAGCTTACCAGGGATTTGATTTACTGAGTTTAGAGAATAATCATTGTCTCTGGTCAGTAGACTTTTAACAGTTTTGATAAGCACTCTTGTAGTGTTTTACTGATTTAGGGGCTCAAACTTTGGAGGAGGACCTAGAAAGTATCCAGACTGTTGCAACACTCTCTTCTCAAGGGAAGGAACTCTCTACAACCAGGATAAGTTTGATGAGGAGCACAGACAGCATCCACCTCCAGCAAGAATGAGGAAAGTAGGGCTTTTGTCTTTCTGTGCAAATGGATTGATCTCATGTGGCTATCCATGTGATAACTAGAGTAGAGGGTTAAGTCACAACTCCACAACCAAGAGACTTTAGAGTTAGGAACCAAGAATCTTCCCAAGAAGGAAGAGTGGGAGGGGAGTGTCTTACCACCCCCTCCAAATGTAGAATGCTGGACTCTTGAGCTAGGATTGCTAAATGTAATCACCTGTAGGTAGGCTGTGTTGGGAAGGGAAGTTTGGCACAGCTTTTTTTGTTCCTGAGCTGTTATATCACACAGGCAAAACCTGAGCTAGTCCTGAAGTTTTCCAGCATGGAAGGAAAACATACCAAGCCTGCTTATGACTTTGAAGTGGGGATTGCCTGAAATTCCAATGGAGACTGTGAGTGAGCTGGCAGGGCAAGAATCTATATAGGATATATTTGTTGGGTGGTGGCACCTGTTTGCAAGAACGCACATAGTTACAGCTGGGGTGCTGGAACAAAATAGGCCTGCATACATACATACATACACACACACACACACACACACACACACACACATACACACACATCCTTAGGCTCCCCATGTCCTTGGTGTACTGCATAGCTGGATGGGTGTGTTTCAAAAAAGTGCCCAAAGTACTTACCTTAGGGCTGTGTGTCTGGGTCCTGCTTCTGGAAACTTTTTTTTTTTTTTTTTTTGAATTTCCGAGAATGGTTTCCTCTATGTAGTTTTGAACCCAGTCCTGGTGCTGGCTACATAGACCAGGATGGCCTTGAACTCGCAGAGATCTGCCAGCCTCTGCTTCCCTAGTGCTGCATACACACACGCGCACACACACACACACACACACACACACACACACACACACACACACACACACACATCCATAGGCTCCCCATATCCTTGGTGTATTGCACAGCTGGATGGGTGTGATACAGCTGGATGGGTGTGTTTCAAAAAAAGGGCCAAGAATACTTAGCTGATGGTTGTGTGTTTGGGTCCTGCTTCTGGAATCCTTATTTTTGCCTTTCGAGATAGGGTTTCTCTGTGTAGTTTTGGAACCAGTCCTGGTGCTTGCTACATAGACCAGGCTGGCCTTGAACTGGCAGAGATCTGCCAGCCTCTGCTTCCCCTAGTGCTGCGATTGAAGGCATGTGCCAATAACATACAGCATTGCTGCTGAAATCTTAAACATTCATGAGCCCCAGTCTTGCATTCCCAGTGCAGTCACTATCAATCCTTGAATCTAAATTATTTGCTTTGAGTGCTTGGGATGTTTGCTTATGGATTATTAATATGAAGGGTGGAAATACTTCAAAGGGAAGATTTACTTCAGGTTGCATGAATTATAGGACTGTTGATTGTCACCTACAAAGGGCTGGCCCACAACCCATGAAAGAGTTAATGTTGGGCATTGCTTTCAGGGACGGTGTTTTGTGCTGTCTCAAAAAAAAAAACTTTAGCTATCTTGAAGTCATTAAATCTTTCTGTTCCTCTTCTAAATTCTTAAACTTAGAATTTTTTTTGAGTGTGTCTTAAATGTGTTACCAACTAAGGCTCATTATATTATGTTGTTGTATTGTTGTGTTCATGTTGAGAAGATTGCAGAGTTCTTTTGCTTGGATCAATTCCATTGTTGAGTTTTGAGGAAGTGATGGAAAGGTTGCAAGGCAGAGCTGAGGAGGTGCCCACACTCCCACCTTGTTTGGACAAGCAGGCTGTCAGAGAAACAAGTTCATGTGGGCCATGCCAGACCTGCTGTAGTTGCTACTTGGTACTTGGAGTTTCAATTAGACTATCTTATGACCTTTGTGAGTTAGAGCACAACTCCAAAAAGCTGTGGGAAACATGACTAAGGTTCCTGCTCCCAGGTGTCTCTAAGAATAAACCACAAAGGCCTCAGCCTCCCTGAACATCCAGCTAAAACTAAAACCCAGTGTTTAAAGACCAGGATTCCCCCTCTGTAAAGCAGGCTCTGAGTTGAGTGTTTCCTGTTGCTGGAAGGTGTTGTGAGGAGAAATGGTAGCTAGGTGGTGGTGTTTAGGTGTGTGTGTGCATGTAATGGAGACATCTAAACAGTATCAGCAAGGGAAAAGTGAAGATCCCTGCCACAGACATTTCAGATGGCAACGGTACTGCGTGGAGTCCAAGACTGGTTTGAACAGGTCAGGACTGCCTTCACCTTGACAGACAGACACAAACACACTTGAGGAGGTTTTTGCCTGCTGCGATTTCTACTTTAGAGATCGGGTTTTCATGCACAAAGTTCAAGGAACAGATCTGTGGCCACAGGTTAAAATTTTAGACTTACTAGAGAAAATCAGCAATTATTTTGGAGCATGAGATCTTAAAGACATCTCATGTTTATTTTGGCCTTCTTGTGGTCAGCTTACCAGGGATTTGATTTACTGAGTTTAGAGAATAATCATTGTCTCTGGTCAGTAGACTTTTAACAGTTTTGATAAGCACTCTTGTAGTGTTTTACTGATTTAGGGGCTCAAACTTTGGAGGAGGACCTAGAAAGTATCCAGACTGTTGCAACACTCTCTTCTCAAGGGGAAGGAACTCTCTACAACCAGGATAAGTTTGATGAGGAGCACAGACAGCATCCACCTCCAGCAAGAATGAGGAAAGTAGGGCTTTTGTCTTTCTGTGCAAATGGATTGATCTCATGTGGCTATCCATGTGATAACTAGAGTAGAGGTTAAGTCACAACTCCACAACCAAGAGACTTTAGAGTTAGGAACCAAGAAACTTCCCAAGAAGGGAAGAGTGGGAGGGGAGTGTCTTACCACCCCTCCAAATGTAGAATGCTGGACTCTTGAGCTAGGATTGCTAAATGTAATCACCTGTAGGTAGGCTGTATTGGGAAGGGAAGTTTGGCACAGCTTTTTTGTTCCTGAGCTGTTATATCACACAGGCAAAACCTGAGCTAGTCCTGGAAGTTTTCCAGCATGGAAGGAAAACATACCAAGCCTGCTTATGACTTTGAAGTGGGGATTGCCTGAAATTCCAATGGAGACTGTGAGTGAGCTGGCAGGGCAAGAATCTATATAGGATATCTTTGTTGGGCGGTGGCACCTGTTTGCAAGAACGCACACAGTTACAGCTGTGGTGCTGGAACAAAATAGGCCTGCATACATACATACACACACACACACACACACACACACACACACACACACATACACACACATACACACACATCCTTAGGCTCCCCCATGTCCTTGGTGTACTGCATAGCTGGATGGGTGTGTTTCAAAAAAGTGCCCAAAGTACTTACCTTAGGGCTGTGTGTCTGGGTCCTGCTTCTGAAACTTTTTTTTTTTTTTTTGACTTTCCGAGAAAGGTTTCCTCTATGTAGTTTTGAACCCAGTCCTGGTGCTGGCTACATAGACCAGGCTGGCCTTGAACTCGCAGAGATCTGCCAGCCTCTGCTTCCCTAGTGCTGCATACACACACGCGCACACACACACACACTCACAAACACACACACAAACACACACACACACACATCCATAGGCTCCCCATATCCTTGGTGTACTGCACAGCTGGATGGGTGTGACACAGCTGGATGGGTGTGTTTCAAAAAAGGGCCAAGAGTACTTAGCTGATGGTTGTGTGTTTGGGTCCTGCTTCTGGAATCCTTATTTTTGCCTTTCGAGATAGGGTTTCTCTGTGTAGTTTTGGAACCTGTCCTGGTGCTTGCAACATAGACCAGGCTGGCCTTGAACTGGCAGAGATCTGCCAGCCTCTGCTTCCCTAGTGCTGCGATTGAAGGCATGTGCCAACAACATACAGCATTGCTGCTGAAATCTTATACATTCATGAGCCCCAGACTTGCATTCCCAGTGCAGTCACTATCAATCCTTGAATCTAAATTATTTGCTTTGAGTGCTTGGGATGTTTGCTTATGGATTATTAATTTGAAGGGGGAAATACGTCAAAGGGAATATTTACTTCAGGTTGCATGAATTATAGGACTGTTGATTGTCACCTCCAAAGGGCTGGCCCACAAACCATGAAAGATCTAATGTTGGGCATTGCTTTCAGGGACAGTGTTTTGTGCTGTCTAAAAAAAAAAAAAAAAAAAAAAAAAAAAAAAAAAAAACTTTAGCTAACTTGAAGTCATTAAATCTTTCTGTTCCTCTTCTAAATTCTTAAACTTAGAATATTTTTTTGAGTGTGTCTAAAATGTGTTACCAACTAAGGCTCATTATATTATGTTGTTGTATTGTTGTGTTCATGTTGAGAAGATTGCAGAGTTCTTTTGCTTGGATCAATTCCATTGTTGAGTTTTGAGGAAGTGATGGAAAGGTTGCAAGGCAGAGCTGAGGAGGTGCCCACACTCCCACCTTGTTTGGACAAGCAGGCTGTCAGAGAAACAAGTTCATGTGGGCCATGCCAGACCTGCTGTAGTTGCTACTTGGTACTTGGAGTTTCAATTAGACTATCTTATGACCTTTGTGAGTTAGAGCACAACCCAAAAAGCTGTGGGAAACATGACTAAGGTTCCATGCTCCCAGGTGTCTCTAAGAATAAACCACAAAGGCCTCAGCCTCCCTGAACATCCAGCTAAAACTAAAACCCAGTGTTTAAAGAGCAGGATTCCCCTCTGTAAAGCAGGCTCTGAGTTGAGTGTTTCCTGTTGCTGGAAGGTGTTGTGAGGAGAAATGGTAGCTAGGTGGTGGTGTTTAGGTGTGTGTGTGCATGTAATGGAGACATCTAAACAGTATCAGCAAGGGAAAGTGAAGATCCCTGCCACAGACATTTCAGTTGGCAACGGGGTGCGGGGAGTCCAAGACTGGTTTGAACAGGTCAGGACTGCCTTCACCTTGACAGACAGACACAAACACACTTGAGGAGGTTTTTGCCTGCTGCGATTTCTACTTTAGAGATCGGGTTTTCATGCACAAAGTTCAAGGAACAGATCTGTGGCCACAGGTTAAAATTTATAGACATACTAGAGAAAATCAGCAATTATTTTGGAGCATGAGATCTTAAAGACAGCTCATGTTTATTTTGGCCTTCTTGTGGTCAGCTTACCAGGGATTTGATTTACTGAGTTTAGAGAATAATCATTGTCTCTGGTCAGTAGATTTTAACAGTTTTGATAAGCACTCTTGTAGTGTTTTACTGATTTAGGGGCTCAAACTTTGGAGGAGGACCTAGAAAGTATCCAGACTGTTGCAACACTCCTTTCTCAAGGGAAGGAACTCTACAACCAGGATAAGTTTGATGAGGAGCACAGACAGCATCCACCTCCAGCAAGAATGAGGAAAGTAGGGCTTTTGTCTTTCTGTGCAAATGGATTGATCTCATGTGGCTATCCATGTGATAACTAGAGTAGAGGGTTAAGTCACAACTCCACAACCAAGAGACTTTAGAGTTAGGGAACCAAGAATCTTCCCAAGAAGGAAGAGTGAGAGGGGAGTGCCCTACCACCCCTCCAAAATGTAGAATGCTGGACTCTTGAGCTAGGATTACAAAATGTAATCACTTGTAGGTAGGCTGTATTGGGAAGGGAAGTTTGGCACAGCTTTTTTTGTTCCTGAGCTGTTATATCACACAGTGTAAAACCTGAGCTAGTCCTGGAAGTTTTCCCAGCATGGAAGGAAAACATACCAAGCCTGCTTATGACTTTGAAGTGGGGATTGTTCTTGAGCCCCAATGGAGACTGTGAGTGAGCTGGCAGGGCAAGACCCAAATAGGATATCTTTTTTAGTAAGGCAACTAATTGCAAGAACGTGACATTAGTTACAGCTGTGGTGTTGGAACAAAATAGGCCTGCATACATACATACACACACACACATACACACACACACACACACACACACCATGTACACACACATCCTTAGGCTCCCATGTCCTTGGTGTACTGCATAGCTGGATGGGTGTGTTTCAAAAAAAGTGCCCAAAGTACTTACCTTAGGACTGTGTATTTGGGTCCTGTTTCTAGAAACTTTTTTTTTTTTTTTTTGACTTTCTGAGAAAGGTTTCCTTCATGTAGTTTTGAACCCAGTCCTGGTGCTGGCTACATTGACCAGGCTGGCCTTGAACTCGCAGTGATCTGCCAGTCTCTGCCCCCCGTGCTGCATACACCCGCGCACGCACACACACTCACAAACACACACACAAACACACACACACACACATCCATAGGCTCCCCATATCCTTGGTGTACTGCACAGCTGGATGGGTGTGACACATCTGGATGGGTGTGATACATAAAAGGGCCAAGAGTACTTAGCTGGATGGTTGTGTGTTTGGGTCCTGCTTCTGGAATCCTTATTTTTGCCTTCGAGATAGGGTTTCCTTGTAGTTTTGGAACCTGTCCTGGTGCTTGCAACATAGACCAGGCTGGCCTTGGAACTGGCAGAGATCTGCCAGCCTCTGCTTCCCAGCTGCGATTGATGGCATTTGCCTTTAAGAAGATACAGCATTGCTGCTGAAATCTTAAACATTCATGAGCCCCAGACTTGCATTCCCAGTGCAGTCACTATCAATCCTTGAATCTAAATTATTTGCTTTGAGTGCTTGGGATGTTTGCTTATGGATTATTAATAGAAGGGGGGAAATACTAAAGGGAATATTTATCAGGTTGCATGAATTATAGGACTGTTGATTGTCACCTCTAAAGGGCTGGCCCACAACGGATGAATGAGTTAATGTTGGGCATTGCTTTCAGGGACAGTGTTTTGTGCTGTCTAAAAAAAAAAAAAAAAAAAAAACTTTAGCTATCTTGAAGTCATTAAATCTTTCTGTTCCTCTTCTAAATTCTAAACTTAGAATTTTTTTTTGAGTGTGTCTAAAATGTGTTACCAACTAAGGCTCATTATATTATGTTGTTGTATTGTTGTGTTCATGTTGAGAAGATTACAGAGTTCTTTGCTTGGATCAATTCCATTGTTGAGTTTTGGAGGAAGTGGATGGAAAGGTTGCAAGGCAGAGCTGAGGAGGTGCTAATAATTCACCTTGTTTGGACAAGCAGGCTGTCAGAGAAACAAGTTCATGTGGGCCATGCCAGACCTGCTGTAGTTGCTACTTGGTACTTGGAGTTTCAATTAGACTATCTTATGACCTTTGTGAGTTAGAGCACAACTCCAAAAAAAGCTGTGGGAAACATGACTAAGGTTCCCTGCTCCCAGGTGTCTCTAAGAATAAACCACAAAGGCCTCAGCCTCCCTGAACATCCAGCTAAAACTAAAACCCGTGTTTAAAGAGCAGGATTCCCCTCTGTAAAGCAGGCTCTGAGTTGAGTGTTTCCTAAGTTGCTGGAAGGTGTTGTGGAGAGAAATGGTAGCTAGGTGGTGGTGTTTAGGTGTGTGTGTGCATGTAATGGAGACATCTAAACAGTATCAGCAAGGGAAAGTGAAACCTCACACAGACATTTCAGGTAGGCACGGAGTGCTGGGAGTCCAAGACTGTTTGAACAGGTCAGGACTGCTCTTCACTTTGACAGACAGACACAAACACACTTTGAGGAGGTTTTTGCCTGCTGCGATTTCTACTTTAGAGATCGTCAAAAACAAAGTTCATAACAGACCAGGGGCTACAGGTTAAAATTTATAGACATACTAGAGAAAATCAGCAATTATTTTGGAGCATGAGATCTTAAAGACAGCTCATGTTTATTTTGGCCTTCTTGTGGTCAGCTTACCAGG